>NC_143585.1:81702419-82006616 GCF_048544385.1 Mastigoproctus giganteus
TCCTTCCTTTTAGAGTTTATATAAGTAAAGAAATCCTTGCTGTTTTTCTTAGCATCTTTTGCCAAGGATTTCTCATAATCTGCCTTCGCCTGCCTAACTTCCTTTGTTACCTGATTACAGACTAGCTTATATCTGCCATAGGCTTCTGAGTCGCTTGATAATTTATATGCATCCCATGCATTTTTCTTCTCTGTCACAAGTCTCATTAGTTCATTTGATAACCATTTAGGCCTAAACTTTGAACAATATTTCTTAATAGGTATGAAACTTTTAATAGAATCCACGATTAATTCCTTGAATGCTTCCCACTTAGAATTTACTGTTGGTAACATCGTCAGTTGATCCCACTGTACAGAATTTAAAAACTGCCGGAGACCACTGTACTCACCTTTATGGAAGCAAAAACCCTTTCCTTTACCCCTGATGGTAATTAAATCTTTAAGTAAATCTCACATCAGTACACTATGATCACTGACACCTAGTGGTTCCTTTATCTGCAAATTCTTAATACACGAATGATCACTGCTGATAACCAGATCAAGAGTATTACTTTCTCTGGTTGCCTTTCGAACATGCTGCAGAAAACAATCATCCAATAAATCCACAAACGTCTGACTAGTGTGTGAGTGACCAACCGACAAGTTCCAGTCAATATCTGGGAAGTTAAAATCGCCCATTATAAGACATTCCGATTTACTAGCCCACTCTGTTTTGTACAATTCTTCATTGTACTCATTCAAGTCATTAGGCCTATAACACACTCCTACTCTTATTTTTGCTTTCGCAGTGCTTATGTCACACCAAACTGACTCAGCAGTGCACTGTTCATCTATATCAAATGAATGCACTTCTTTTGATTTTATGTTTTTCTTAATTAACAGCATAACACCTCCTCCCTTTCTATCCTATCTGCCCTTTCTGTACACATTGTACAGAAAGGTGATCCATAGTTGAAAATCCTGTCCTAAATCCAGCTTGCTCTTTCGGTTGATTCTCATCAAGTATTCTTTCTGTTAGTAATGACCCTTGTGAACAACTTGTAGATGTGGGATAACAAACTAATTGGTCTATAATTTAAAATTTCTGATTTATCTCCTTTCTTATGTAGCAAAACTATGATTGCATTATTCCACTCCTTAGGCGTCACACCTTTTCTAATGCATTTTGTGAAGAGTCTTGCCAGTTTTTGTGTCATGTCTCTTCCTTCCAGTTTTAACAACTCTACAGTAAATTCATCTTCCCTCCGGAGCTTTCTGATTTTTCATTTTCTTCAATGCATGTTCTACCTCATCAGGAAGGATATCAGGTATGTTGTATGTGTTACTAATTTGCGATCCATCTTCCCCACTGCTGCATCATTCCCTTGCTCCTTGTATAAGAATTCATGTATTAAGAATTTGCAAATAAAGGAACCACTAGGTGGCAGTGATCACAGTGTACTGATGTGGGATTTACTTAAAGATATAATTACCATCATGGGTAAAGGAAAGGGTTTTTGCTTCCGTAAAGGTGAGTACAATGGTCTCAGACAGTTTTAAATTCTGTACAGTGGGATCAACTGACAATGTTACCAACAGTAAATTCTAAGTGGGAAGCATTCAAGGAATTAATCCTGGATTCTATTAAAAGTTTCATACCTATTAAGAAATATTGTTCAAAGTTTAGGCCTAAATGGTTATCAAATGAACTAATGAGACTCGTGACAGAGAAGCAAAATGCATGGGATGCATATAAATTATCAAGCGACTCAGAAGCCTATGGCAGATATAAGCTAGTCTGTAATCAGGTCACAAAGGAAGTTAGGCAGGCGAAGGCAGATTATGAGAAATCCTTGGCAAAAGATGCTACGAAAAACAGCAAGGATTTCTTTACTTATATAAACTCTAAAAGGAAGGAGATGAATCTGATTGGTCCACTTGACATTGATGGTTCGACTGTTGATGATCCTGCTCAGATAGCAAACAAACTGAATGAGTATTTTGCATCTACATTCACACATGAGGAATTATTAAGGTTTGAAAATGGCAGAAGGTTATCAAATTGTAGCAGGATACTTAATGATTTTGTAATAACTGAGAGCAAAGTTGAGGAGAAATTGTTGAATTTAACCATAAGAAAAGCACCTGGGGTGGATGGGATCTATCCAGTTATATTAAAGGAGGCGGCAAAGCAACTAAACAAACCCTTAGCCATAATTATGAGAGCATCCTTGGACTCGGGAGGTCACCACGGACTGGAGATGTGCAAATGTGTAAAACATCAAAGGCAGATATTGTTGGGATATCAGAGACATGGTGTCACACAGATATAAGGGATGCAGAACTGCAATTTGGGGAGTACACCATCTACAGAAAGGATAGACAGGATAGGAAGGGGGGAGGGGTTATGCTATTAGTTAAGAAACACATAAAAACCAAGGAAGTGAAGCCAGTCGACATCGCCAGACAGTGCAGTGTTGAGTCAGTTTGGTGTGACATAAGCATTGGGAGATCAAAATTGAGAGTAGGAGTGTGCTATAGGCCTGATGACTCTGATGAGTATAATAAGGAACTGAACAGGGAAATAAAGTGGGCCAGTAAATCAGAGAGTCTTATAATGGGAGATTTTAATTTCCCAGATATTGACTGGAATTTGGGGGCTGGTTACTCACACACTAGCAGGGCTTTTGTGGATTTATTGGATGATTGTTTTCTACATCAGCATGTTCGGGAGGCAACTAGACGGAGTAATACTCTTGATTTGATTATCAGCAGTGATTCTTCATGCATTAAGAATCTGCAGATAAATGAACCACTAGGTGGCAGTGATCACAGTGTGCTGAAGTGGGATTTACTCAAAGAGGTAACTACCATTAGGGGTAAAGGGAAGGGTTATTGCTTCCGTAAAGGCGACTACGATGGACTGAGACAGTATTTAAATTCTATACAGTGGGACCAACTGATGATGTTACCAACAGCAAATTCAAAATGGGAAGCATTCAAAGAACTTATCTTGGAAGCTACTAGGCTTTACATACCAACTAAGAAATATTGTTCAAGGTTTAGGCCAAAATGGATGTCAGATGAACTAATGAGGCATATGGCAGAGAAGAAAAATGCATGGGATACTTACAAATTAACACATGACACAGAAGCCTATGATAGATACAAGTTGATATGCAACCAAGTTACAAAGGAGGTTAAGCAGGCGAAGGCAGATTACAAGAAATCCTTGGCAAGGGATGCAAAGAAAAACAGCAAAGAGTTCTTTACTTATGTAAACTCTAGAAGGAAGGGGATGAATCAGATTGGTCCACTTGATATTGATGGGTCAATTGTTGATGATCCTGCTCAGGTAGCTAACAAACTAAATAAATATTTTGCATCGACATTCACATATGAGGAGTTATTCAGCAAGGGGAATGCCAGAGGTGTATTCAACTCTAGCAGTAAGCTACAGAATCTTGAAATAACTGAGAGTAAAGTGGAGGAGAAACTGTTGAAGATAAACACAAGAAAGGCACCCGGGGTCGATGGGATCTATCCTGTTATATTAAAGGAGGCAGCAAAGGAAGTAAGCAAACCCTTAGCCATAATTATGAGAGCTTCCTTGGACTCAGGGGAGGTACCCATAGACTGGAAATGTGCAAATGTGACCCCAATTCACAAAGGAGGATCAAAGGCTGACACAAGTAATTATAGACCTGTAAGCTTAACTTCTGTTCCAGGAAAATTAATGGAGGCACTGGTTCAAGAAGCAGTGCAGGATCATTTAGACAAGACTTCAGTTATAGCTCAGACACAGCATGGTTTTGTTAAGGGGAAGTCTTGCCTGACCAACTTGATTGGATACTATGATGCAGTCACAAAAGAACTGGATGCAGGGAATAACTTTGATATTATATACTTGGATCTTAGAAAGGCTTTTGATACTGTTGCACATGGAAGACTGCTACACAAATTGGAGCAGTGTGACATTGGAGGCAAATTGCTGCTATGGATAAAGGGGTGGTTGAGGGGGAGAAGACAGAGAGTGGTAATCAATGGACACTGCTCATCGTGGACTAATGTTATTAGTGGAGTCCCTCAGGGCTCAGTGTTGGGTCCATTATTGTTTTCTGTATTTATAAATGATATTGATGATGGTATATCAAGCTTAATGTCCAAGTTTGCAGATGATACAAAGGTTGGCAGGGTTGTCAAGGAAACTACTGACACTATGCTGCTGCAACAGGATCTGGAAAGGTTGAGCAGATGGGCTGAGAGGTGGCAAATGAAGTTTAACATTGACAAATGTAAAGTACTACACATGGGAAACAGCAACCCCAGAGCAACGTATCAACTCTGTGGTACTACACTGACAGTGGTAGAGAATGAAAGGGACTTGGGGGTGGTTGTGCAGGCAGATATGAAGTTCTCTGAGCAGTGCAGACGGGCTGCAAGAGTAGCTTATGGAGTATTGTCAATGATATACAGGAATTTTTCCAGCAGGGATAAGGAGGTGATTATTCCATTGTATAAGGCAATGGTCAGGCCACACCTAGAGTACTGTATACAGGTCTGGAGGCCTCATTTCAAGAAGGATGTAGAGCTGCTGGAACGAGTACAGAGAAGGGCAACAAGATTAGCGAATGGAACAAAGGGGTGCTCTTACGAAGAAAGGCTTAAGTTTTGCAAATTACAGTGTCTGGAGTCTAGGCACCAGCGAGGTGATCTGATAGAGGTGTATAAAGCCTTGAATAGTTTGAGCATGCTCAATGCTGATGGGATTCTTCCTCTAGCTCAGAATAATCACCTGAGAGGGCATAAATTCAAATTGAGGAAAGACAGATGTAGGATAGACGTGCGGAAATTTGCCTTTAGCCAGCAGGTGGTTGGTTGGTGGAACAGACTTCCATCCCTTGTAGTGGAGGTTGATAGCCTAAATAAGTTTAAGGCTCAGCTAGACAGGTATTTTGAACGAACAGAGGGGTGAAGTGGAAGTGGGGTTTTTTTTTTTTTTTTTTTTGGCTGATGCTGTATAAGCTTGCTTTCTTGCATCAAATGCCTCTACTAATGCTAATGCTAAAAATGTATCCCCATTTCACAAAGGGGGGGGGGGGGGATCGAAGGGGGACACGAGTAATTACAGACCAGTTAGTTTAACTTCTGTTCCAGGTAAAATAATGGAGTCACTGGTTAAAGATGCATTGCAGGATCATCTAGACAAGACTGCAGTAATAATTCAGACACGGCATGGGTTTGTTAAGGGAAAGTCTTGTCTGAAAAATTTGATAGGATATTATGATGTGGTTACAAAGGAACTGGATGCAAAAAATAATTTTGATATCATATATTTGGATTTCAAGAAAGCTTTTGACAATGTTGTGCATGGAAGACTATTGTACAAATTGGAGCAGAATGGTATTAAGGGTAAGTTGCTACAATGGATAAAAGGATGGTTGAGTGGGAGAAGACAGAGGGTGGTAATTAATGGGTGCTGCCCTTCATGGACTAATGTTATTAGTGGAGTTCCACAGGGTTCGGTGTTGGGTCCTCTGTTGTTTTGTATATCAATGATATTGATGAAGGTTTATCAGGCTTAGTGTCAAAGTTTAGACACTAAGATGTGCGGAATAGAATAGATGTGCGGAAATTTGCCTTTAGCCAGCGGTTGGTTAATTGCTGGAACAAACTTCCATCTGTCGTTGTGGAAGTTAATAGGTTAAATAAATTTAAGGAGGAACTGGACAGGCATTTGGAGGGAGAGGGAGTTTTTTGGCTGATACTGCATAAGCTCATACACTTGCTTTCTTGCATCACATGCCACTACTACTACTACTATAACTCTTTATAGTAGTCTTCTGCTATTTGAATTATACCTTCTCTGCTATTTATAAGTACACCATCACTATTCTTCAGTTTCAGTATCATTTTTCTTTCTGTATTACTGCTCATGGCTGCTGATTTAAATCCTTTGTTTTCCCTTAATGCATGTTCTACTTTCCATGTGTTAAATTTTCTTATGTCCTCTCAGAGTCTCTTTCTGATGGTTTTGCATAACTATTTTCTCAGTATACTCAATTTTCTCCTTGTCAGTGTTTTTCTTGCTCTTTATTTGTCGTCTGCGGTTCATTATGACAAGTGTTTCTTGACTAATTTTTCTTCTTTGGATTTCTTTTTACTTATAGGTTTCTTGGGCTTTATCACTTTCAGAAAGTTGTAATATTCCTCATCGATATCTTGGTCCTGGGAAGTCTGCAGAAGCTCAAACTTGTTCTTAAGTTCCAGTACATACTGCTTTTTCTCCTCTTTTGTTATCTCAAAGACCTTTGTATTTTTACTCGAGTCAGTTTTTTCCTTTCTTTTCTTACATCAATATCAAGTGTACATCTTACCATTCTGTGATCACTTCCAACATTTACCTTGTTCAGGACACTAAAAGTCATTCACGATATATCTTGTTAGTGAGGATGAAGTCGATTTCATTTGTTAATCCGTTTGGGCTCTTCCATGTCCACTTTCTGTTCACCCTTTTCTTGAAAAAAAAAGTGTTCATTACTGACATTCCTTGGGATACTGCAAATTCCACAAGTCTTTCATTTCTTTCACCAATTCTAAAATTTCCTACAGTTCCCCTTTCTGCACTGTTTTGTCTCTTTCCAACCTTAGCATTTAAATCCCCCATAATGATAGTGTAATGAGTTTTTTGTTTATCTAGGTTCATCATGGTATGGTCACCACACCTCAACCACTGCTTGCTTTGGTTCACACCTTAGTGGTAACCTCCAGCATACTAGGTATAGTATTTCACAACATGCCTACAGGGGTTATATCCAAGGTTGTCAACAGTCCTGCCATTGTGAAGGTGTGAGCAGAAGATTTGGTTGTCAAAAAATGACCGGACTTCACCAAAGTTCAGCCCAGTCACCCGAATATCAGTTCCATTAGCGTCTTAGACTCCCGGGTAGCGAGCCTTAAGGGCCAATGACTATTGTTGAGTATTGCCTGTTAATTTCTAAATTGTGAAATATAGTACATCATGGAATAAAATTTAAACTAAATATTATGGAAACATTGGTTTGTAACTGTAGAGAGTTTTGTTTCTCTCTCTCTCTCTCTCTCTCTCTCTCTCTCTCTCTTATAAATATAAAGATATTGCTCCAAAAGAGAGAGAGAGAGATCCAAGGTGATCAAATTTATTTTATTGACATCCACTTCTGTTCATTAAAGACTGGTTAAAGCCAAGTGAAGAGGACACTGTTGATGTTAGTGATATTAGAAGATGGCTTTCTCACTAACGAAGTAGTAAAGTATAGTCTATATGCAATAATGAAAATAAGGCTACTGTCGAAAAATCCTTGTAAGAAGACTTGACAATAACAACACAGTTTGATGAAAAAGCTGGCTTTAATGTTAAAAATAGAGCATTTAACAATATTTAGACAGCTTTGGCTATCAGAAAATATGTATTTGTTGGTTTCTAACATCCTGACTTTGAAGTGAATGCAACATAGAAAGCAGTATGCTAAGACTTGCAAGGACTCTGAATCTGACTTCATCCAGAATGCAGAAACGGTGACGAGACACTTTTTTTTTTTTTATTATTATTATTATTATTATGATCTTTTAATCAGATGTCAGCCCATGGAATTGAGGCACCAAACTTTTCCAACAAAGAGAAAGCCAAGGATTTCACAGTTAGATGAAAATAAATTATAGTACTGCTGTATTTTGTGATTTCTTTGAAAATGGATCAACAGTCGATATATTTTTTGATATATTCGAAAAATATATCGAAACATTAATGAAATTGAACAAAGTACAGATAACCCTCATGTAGTGCAAAACAGTGTTATACAGAACTAAGAACCAGTAAAAAGGGTGGTTACATTCCAAAAGCTAACAAAAATACACCATTTTTTATAACTATCGGAAACTTAATTTTTATTAAAATTAGTAATAACTGAACAAATGTCTTACAAACTGGGATACATATGTCAGATAATATACATTCATTTAATTTTCTTCCTTCTCATTGCTGCTAAGCACAATCAAATGAGGACTTTTTTTTATCTTTTGCAGAATATCTTCTGAACTTTCTTTTGCAGCATCTGGATTTTGTGTATCTTTAACTCTCTTTAAAAAATCAGTAACCTGAGTTTGTTTGGTTTTGCTTGATGGATCTTTGTAAATTTCATGGTATGGAGCATTTTTGATTTTGAAGCTCCCTTTTGAACTTTTTTTCTTTCAGTTGAAGGATCTGCATTCAAAAAATAAGATTCTAATTACTCAGCTAAGTTTATGTCTCCCCGTATGCTTTTTAGTGTAAAATTTGTAACTTCAGAATTTTCATCTGTGCTATCATCCTCTGAATTGATTTGGTTTACCTCCAATGCCATTTCCACCAAAACCTTCTCCTCCTACCGACTTAGCCAATTCTGCTATCACACCGATTCCGTATTCTGCCAGTTTGATCATATTTCCTGAATAAACTAACTCTGGCCATACATTTTACCAACATGTATTTAATGTTGACAGTTTTACTTCTTTGAGCAATAAAGCTATGATTCCGATACAGTCCATAATTTAAAAATGTTTCTGTGCCTCCGTGATGGAGGCACAGAAATTCAATAGATTCGGAATCAATTTTTTCCAAAATCCATTGTAACAATTTTCTAATGTAATGAGTTTTAAAGGTAGATATAATGCCTTGATCTAATGGCTGAATTAAAGAAGTTGTATTAGGTGGTAGGCACATTACTTCAACGTTTGGGTGACTTAAATTTTTCGGATGGCCTGGTGCATTATCCAATAATAATAAAACTTTCAAATCTAGATTTTTCCACTTTAAATAGTTTTCCACATCTGCCACAGAACAATTTAGAAATCATTCTTTAAATAAATCGGCAGTTACCCAAGCTTTTTTATTTGCTTTTCAGTATACTGATAACGCGTTTTCATTTACACCTTTCATTGCACAAGGATTAGAGGATCTATAAACTAGCATAGTTTTATCATGTAATCACCTGATGCCTTAAAACTTGGTGCAGTTTTCTCTTTTTTTGAAATAAATGTTCTGTTGGGCATTTCTTTCTGCCAAAGACCTGTCTCATCGGCATTGAAAACTTGATGTGTATCTGTGCTCCTCAATAATTTTTTGAAATTCCTCTGTATACTTCTTGGTAGCTTCATTATCAGCCGATGCACTTTCCCCTTTAATTCTTATATTATGTAACGAGAAGCAATTTTTAAATTGCTCAAATCAACCTTTACTGGCAATGAACTCTGGGTTAACAAAAGATTATTCATTTTCATTTAAATGATTATAAATTTTTAGTGCCATTTGTTTAATTACATTGCCATCTAATGGGGTCTGTTTTTTACTACTATCATCAATCCAAATACTGAATGCTTTTTCCATTTTCTCAATTATTGCTTGGGGACGAGCTGTCATATTTTCAGAAATGAAAAATCCTGCAGCAACAGCAGTTCTAATTTTCTGTTCATTTTTCTCTATAGTCCGAATTGTTGCTTCATTTAAATTTAAACTTTTTGCAACGTATGATACCTTTTCCCCTTTTTTGAGACAGTCCAAAGTTTGTATCTTTGATTCTAGAGAAATAGAGGTTCATTTGAGCAGTGCTTTTTTACTTTCTTTAGACATAATTTAGGGCTGGAATTTAATTCACAACAAAGAAATTATATCAATACTGTTTTTAAACTTTAGTAATACATACCTTGAAAAATTTATAAACGATCAAATAAAAACCAAAATAACCTTACAAAAACCTTAAAAGTCATGAACTGCACACCCTTTGAAGTCACAATTTTTTATGGTCTCAAACAAGCACAAGTTAAATAGCACAGAACCTAACATGGGGATTTCCTAACAAAATAAAATATGAGGATTTCCCAATAATTTTTTTTTAATAATAAAAACTAGCAAGTCAATAGCAGGGATTCACAAAAAAGAATGAAAATGAAGATGTTGAAAAATGACATCCAACATAATAGCAGGGTTTTCCCACAGAATATCATGCAAGGTTTGTCGCAGTTCTCTAACCATGTTAAAGTGAAACCATGTTATATAAATAGTGGCAAAGTTATATAAACCATGTTTGATATAAATAGTGGCAAAGTTTGCCACTATTTATATCAAATATTTCTGCAGTTTATCAATTGTGTTAGAGCAAAACCGTGTTGTAGAAGTACCGTGTTATACGGAGGCTGCCTATATTTAAAGAAAAATGGAAATTATCCACTGTCACAGTGCACCATGATAATACAAGATCCCATACAGCTCACAAATCAAAAAGAAAAGTGCCAATATGAGGTGGAATATGAAAGAACCACTTCCTTATACTCTGTACCTTGCATCTTCTGACTATTTTTTATATAGACACATAAAGATACCTTCCTTGTTAAAAACATTTCCTGCTGATAAGGAAGTAAAGAAAGCTGCAACAAATTGCCTTAAAAGTCATAAGCTAGACTTTTATGCCACTGTATTTGTGGCATGGAAATAATATTGGCAAAAATATATTAAAAATGGAGACTATATTGAATAATATAGTTTCCATTTTTATTGAATAACTTTCTTTTTATTGTATTTGTATATATCCATCACCAAAAATATAGCTGCAATAAAACTTATAACAAAATGGGCATTAATTGTTTTGACCAATCCTCGTAAATTTTAGCATAAACTGAAATATTTAAGGTAGCTAAACAATGATTTTTATTGGCTGGTAATGTTGATTTTTCTTAAGTTTTAAGTAAAAGTTAAATTTTTTTAAAGTAAAATAATTGTTCCCAAAAAATAAGCAGAGCAATCCTCTTTTTCTTGCTTTTTCAGTCTGTTTTCATCATATATTTGGCCAGGATCTATGGGATTACCAGAATTTCTTACAGAATCATCAGACACAAGGATTTGTACAACTCAAGAAGCCAAATATTATTTTGGTAATTGGGGAACTAACTTTGATGGAGAATATCACTGCAATAACTGTAGTAGGTAAGATATACACATCATAATATACAAATATTAAGATGTGATCATGGTACTAATATATTTTTATCAAAAGTATTGTAACCCTAACAAATAAGTATAATTTTATACAAATATTGTAGCAAGCAGTTAGACCCATGCAGAGGTATTCTTTTGCCAGTGTGCAAAAAAAAATTTTGGTTACTTCTATTAATTTTTAAAAAATTTCCTTTACTGTTTTCATAAAATTTTTATTGTTTGTTTGTGTCACCTGTTCTGTTCAGTTGCAGCCAACTTTTGGAGACTTTATGAGCAAGCTGCTTCCATGTTGTCCAGTCTTCAACAGCTTCTTTCAAGTCCTTCATGCTCGTGCCAGTGTGTTTTCTTGATGGTGTCAAGCCATTGTGTTCTTTACCGACCTTTTCTCCTTGTTCCACTGACCTTTCCTAGCATTATTGATTTCTTCTTGAGCTCATTCATAAAGTTTTCCGGTGAAAAATACTGGAGTAGGTCACCATGTCTTTCTCAATCGGTGGCTTTGTTATATATGGCTGTATAACATGCCATTATATGGCTAATTAAAACTCAGTCTTTTAAAATCTATATCTTTTCCGATCAGGTGAAGAGTTACAATGTATCTAATTTTGTCCCAAAATTAGATACAACTAATCAATGTAACAAATCCCTCCACCTAATTAAAGGCCCCTGCATCCATAGCTTGTAGAATTTAAAAAGCAGCTCTTCAAACTTTCAAATACCAGTGCTATGCTAAAGCATAGGCAGCTGGAATAAATAAACACTTTAAAACCATATTTATAAACTATTTAGCAAGAACACATAAAAGCAACCATCACAGCTACACATTAGCACTACCATAAAATTTTTATTAGTTACTCTAAAAACTAATAAAATTTTAAATTATATAAATGACTAAATATTGAATTATATAAATGACTGTTTTTGGTAAGCCATGTCACCTGTTTTTTTTTTTCTTGTACAATTAATTTTTGAATTAAATTATTGACTGCTTTTCCAGTTTTTAAAAAGAAGTTATTGATTATATCCATTTTTTTAAAAAATCTATGGAAATTTTATTTATTTATTTATTTTTGTGTCTATTTAAATGTTTCCAAACTTTAAAACCTCCCTGACTTGCTAAGGGAATACCACAATCAAATATTTCATGAAAAACAGCACACAAAATTATATTCACTCTGAATATATGTTAACTAAAGTCTTAAGACTTTTTCTTCAATATTTTTTAATTTGTAATGGTATGAACTAAAAAATTCTGTTGGAATCACCTTTAGTGAAATTAACTTTTTGTTTTTAATGAGGACCAATTTTAACTAAATAAAGTCTGTTGTTATTATTGATTTATTCTGATCTAGTACTTGGATCATCCAAAATCAGTGAAGAGTTACAATGGTCAAAGTACCTCACTTTCTTCTACACATTTCTCTTTTACTGCTTTCCAATGTCATGTTTCTTCTGTTTCTAATTCATCCTAACAAGACGTTCATTCAAATAATTTAATTCAAAAATTATTTGTTAACTGACATCAGTGAACTTTGAGTTAATTATAATAATTGTTGGAGCAATTATTATAATAATTGCTTTAGCAATTTTTCTCATTTTCTTTCCTCATATTTTTCATTTCTTTAAAATAATAATGTTTCTTTATTGACTAAATCATATACATACATGATTCCATAAACAGATAACCAGAGGAATCTAACAATGCATTGTCTAAACAAGTGATTAAATACAGAAATACAAAGTACAGTTGCATTACAAAATTAAGCAAAAAAATAAATTTAAAAAATAAATAAATTAATACCAAGTAAACACAAGTCAAAAATATCAGAAAACAGGATCAATAGGATGTAGAACAAACAAGATTACAAATTGAGCAACACAACATGATGTCAGCATACTAGGCCTGGCACTTACACACCTGTCCATTGTATACAGAAAGATAGGCCAAGATGTTATCTCAATATGACTTGTCAATAGATCACAGGTTAGTGTCGATGTTGAGCGAGTTGAGAATGTCTGGAATCTCATTTGGGAAGTGTCTGTTGAAACTCTGTAACCTGTGGAGCTTCAAACACAAGGAGAGGGTACTGCGGCGGTGTCTTCCTTGTAAATGCCAACCAACTGTGTTCCAGATATTCATGTAATCATGTTTAGATGAGCACAGATGAAGGAATGCCTTTATTTTTAGCACATGGGCTCTGTGTACTGTGGGTGTGTATTGAAAGGTTGGAGCAGAGTGCAGATTTGGATGTTGTGTAGATCTGGTGAGACCATAAGGCCCACTTCAGCACCCAGAATTTGAGACCCCATAGTTTCTAGGCTGGTAGGAGGTGCAGCAAACCATACTTTCACAGCATAGAAGCACAATCTACTGAAATTGTTGCGAGGTATTTCTTGATTATTTGTTTATTGTGAGTTTTGCACATATCTATTTTCATTCCCCAGAATGTTCTCAACGCTTTGGAATACTGAACTTGAATTTGTTGTTTATAAGTGAGGTTTGCATCCAGGATTACCCCCGTGAATTTGACAGTCTGTGGAGTCAGAACATTGCCTGCTAATTTCGGAAGTAAGGATGATGCAATATCAGCAGGCATCATCCGGCTTGGAGTAAAGATGAGATAGCTTGACCTCTCTGGGTTGACTGACAGGCCAAAAAATTTAGCATACTCGCAGAATGTATTAAGGTAGCTGTTTACAATTTCTGAGGATGTTTATCTTGCTTGTGAATCACCAATCTGGCGCTTGCATGGCAGTAACACAAAATAACATCAGCAAATGATAAAAATTCTGGACCTGATCCATGAGTGGAACAAATATTGCAGCAAATAGCAGGGCTGAGAGAGAAAAATCTTGTGGGTACCTACATCCATGCTTCTACAGACTGTACTATTATTATCGGTGAAGTGAAGCATTCTCCTAGAGAGAAGATTTTTAAGGAGCTCGAGTATATTGTCGAATAACCCATAGAAGCTTTTTTTTTATTTTTATTAATAACAAGATACACAACAGGTAACCATTAACAGTGTATCTGAGATCAGAACAATAAACATAATAACAATAATATGAAATCCAACAGGAAGATAAACATTGATATAGATTCAAACATTAAAATCATATGTACAAAAGAGGATTGTATTAAGTTAAGTTACCGGTAAAACAAGTAATAATTAATCAGTTAGAGAATAGAAAAATAATAAAACACATAAACTACAATAATTAGATCAGAGCTAGTCATTTTGCAGTTTAAGAGAAGAGGCAAACTTGTGGATGGAGTTCATCAGTGACTGGGAGTTGTCAAAGAAGTCAATGAGAGAGTCATTTGCTGATTCTGTTCAGTGGACTGAACTTCATAAAGTCCGTGGTGGCAGATTCGAAGTGAAACGGTGTAAGGTTCCTGATTTGTCTGCAAGGAGCATTGAAGTTGATTTTAGTGAGGATATCAGATGCTTCATAAGTTCCAGTGATTACTTTGGCTAGAAGGGTGATGTCAGCAGTAACTCTTCTTGTGCACAGAGGCCTCAGATGAAAGTAATCACACAGTGAATCATAATACACTGAGTGATAGAATAGAGGATTGCGGTACGTAAGGTAACGGACAAAATGTTTTTGGACTGCTTCAATTTTGTTAGTTAAAGTCTTTGTGTGAGGATTCCAGATGGGTTAACTGAATTCAAGGATTGGCAGAACAATAGTTTTATAAAGGATAACTGCATATCTGTATTTTTTGAACTTGTATGTGTTCTGTTTGATGAATCCCAGTGTTTTGAATGCTTTGCTGGTGATTTTAAGGACATGAGCATCGAATTTAGCACTGCTGGAGAAGAGAATCCCCAAGTCGTTAACTTGGTCACACCTTTCGATGATCACAGAGTTAATACTGTACTCGGTATTTATTAGTTGTGGAGATCTGCTGGATGAGAAAGAGATTACTTTGCACTTCGAGGGGTTAGCAGACAAGCCATTCAGAGATAGCCACAGAGAGAATTTATTGAGAGCACATTGAAGCTGTTGAGAATCGGTAATCTACTTCACTACTGAGTAGATCTTAAGATCATCTGCATAGAGAGCAACTTGAACATTGGAGGTGTAGATGGAAGAAGGAAGATCATTTACGAAAACAATGAAGAGAAGAGGACCTAAGGGGGAGTCTTGTGGTACTCCACTTAGTGGTATAAAACAGTCTGAGTTCACTTGATTGATGATAACGCTCAAGGAACGATGCGTAATATAGCTGCGTAGCCATGAGAGCAAAGGGTCGCGGATACCATATAGCATAAGTTTTTCCAGAAGTTGTTCGTGCGGGACTTTATCAAATGCCTTAGATATGTCTGTGTAGACTGCATCAACTTGTAGGTAGTTATCAAGAGCTTCAGAGGTGTATTGCCAGAAAGGAAGTAAATTTGTGACTACTGACTTGCCACTGCAGAAACCATGTTAATTCTGATCAATGAAAGGCCTGAAGAATTCAAAGAGATTTTTGTGTACTGCTGTGTCGAAGAGTTTAGCCAGGCTGTTTTGCAAGGTTATGGGTCTGTAATCAGTTACATCATTTTTATCACCTTTTTTGAAAATAGGAACTATATTGACCTGCTTAAAGTGCTTAGGATACTTCCCCAGCCTGAGAGACAAGTTGAAGATCCGCAGTATGAGGGGGTTTTGAGGTAGTGACAGTCATTTTCCAAAATAAGCCTGGAATGTCATCTGGGCCTCTAGTATAGTCATTTCTTATGCTTTTTAATGCCGAATTTAAATCTTCATCAGTGATAAAGAGGTTAATGAGGGTATCATCTTTAACAGGTGTGAAGTCAAGAAATGAGGCAGGTCTCAATGTATCATTTGTTTGAATTCTGGAAAAATGTTTGGCAAACTCTTGAGCAATACTGAATTCATCCAATAAGAGAATTCCATCTGCGTTATGGAGTTGTAACTTTCTACTGGTTATATTCTTATGCTTCATGTAATTCCAGAATGGTTTGATATCTCTGTGAGTAAGCAGACTATCCTGAACTGACTCTGTATACATATTGTAAGAGTTTAATATGAGCGTTTTCACTTCTTTGCGGAGTTGGCTGAATATTTCATAGTATTGATTGTCACCTGATTGCTTATACTTGTTTCTGTAGAATTCTTTGGATTTAATTTTATGTATTAGTTTGCTATTATACCAGTGCGGGTAGATAGAGCGTGCAGTCAGATGGGATTGAGGAACAATGTCAGATATAACTGAATGGACACAGTTGATCAGGTTGCTGGTGAGCACATCGATGTCATCCATAGCGTCAGTGAGCTGCTTGTCTATGTTGCTGAGAGCTAGGTTGAGCAGAGGCCGGTCAGCCATTCTGAAATTGAATCGTGGAGAATGGGAGCTGCATTTGAAGTTATGAGAAGTCACTGTGATGTCAAAAGTTATTGGCGAATGATCCGAGTGAAATATAGGGTTGTCATTGTAAACATCTGTATGAGTAGAGGAAAATATTAGGTCAAGTAGGCATTTTCTCTGGTTGGAAAATTGTAAATTTGTTCAAGACCATAGCTGTGAAGCATATTAAAGAGAGCCCTAGTCTGCAGTGATGGAGAAAAAGATCCTAAATTGGCCAGTTGACAGTTAAAGTCACCCAAAACCATTGCTATGTCGGCAGATTGAATTAGTGGGAAGATAGATTCCAGCGAGCTTTCTAAATACTGGAGGTCGATATTAGTTAAGGGAGGTGGAAAATAAAGCAATACGATTAAAACTTTTAACTTGCCAAGATGAAGAAGGCAGTATACTGATTCAATATTTGTGAAATTTGATGCAATTTCACAGAGTATATGGTTAGAATGTATAATATCTACTCCGCCTCCACGAGATCCTCTGTCCTTTCTATGGATTGTAAATTGCCCATCTATAATCTCCTGATCATCGATATCTATGGAGAGCCAGGTTTCAGTGAGCAGGTAAATGTCGTAAATATGTGAGCCTTGGATTGCTCTAAAGTGGTTTAGGTTGCTAATTATACTCCTGCAATTCTGAAGGTAAACACTGAACAGTTTGGATCTGGGGATTCTATGACGAGAGGAGTATGTGTAGATAGCAGGGTCTCTGATTGCCATGCCTGTGGAGAAGAGATTTTGGACTCCCTTGATGGTCTGTCTGTGAAGCTTTTTACTAGAGCTCCTGACAAGAGGGATCTTAGATTCAGCACTTTTTCTGTTTGTGATGGAAGGCATGTTATTATAAAAGATGAGTAGGCAGGACACCGTGTATTCAGAGAACGGACATCTACACCGAAACCATATTCTTCTTTAATTAAGTTGATAAGATCTTCAGATTTAGTGGCGGGTCCAAGCCTAGAAACAAAAATTCGGTCTTTTGTGGGAATAATTGTGATATTGTACTTATGGTTGAGTAACTGAGATTTTTCTGCAGTAGTTACATTCTGTGTTTGATGAGTTTTGGCTGGAAGCTTGGAGGAAGTATCTTGAGATATAGAGGCTTTAACATTTTCTGAAGGTTTGTTCTGTTTTGATCTTTGGTGTGATATTTGAGACTGGCAATCAGAAACAGGTTTACTCACTGTGGCAGCAGTTATTTTTGCATATGTTGCCTTAACTGATGTTGAAGAGGATTCCACTTGGTGACTCTGAGCTTGTAAAATAGAGGTACAGACAGAACTGTTCCGCAGAGGAGAGCAGGTGGTAGGAGTGGTTCGATTTACATCAGAAGAATCATCTGATAGTCTGTTTGGCAATGAATTGCTCTGTTGAATGACTTGAATCATGAATGTTAGTAGGCTTTGGCAAATTAATATTTGCAGCAGTAGGAGTATTGAGGCCGGTGGAAAATGAAGATCTGGTCTCAATACTAAGGGCATCGTCAGGTAATGAAGAATTCCTATTCACTTTGAGCCCATTAGTTTCAAGAGTAGGTTCAGAATTCTTCCTAGCTTCCCTTAAGTGGCAAGACATAATTGACTTGAGATTTTTAATTTGGGTGTTAATGTCAGAAATTTCAGCCTGTTGATTAGTTAATATTGTTTTTATACCATGAATCTCCGTGGATAGCTCACAGTTTCCTTCATTGAGTGTATTAGAATCCAGGGGAATATCAGATTTTGCAGTATGAGGTACGCTGATTAGCTGAGTTTGAATGAGGATTTTCTGCATAGTATTAAAGAGTAGTTCCTGGAATTCAGTTGATTGCAGAATACAAAAGGTTGGATTCAGAGTTTCAGTAGGGAGGGAGTTAGCGCTGAGATCTTCTGACAGCACAGATATATGTGTTTGAGTTGATGCATCTGAAAGTTGATGCGACCCCGAAGACAACAAAGAAGGATTAGAGGCTTCAGCCACGTACGATTCAGAGTCAGTATTTCTAGTTATTGGCATATTTGTCTCAAATGAACTAAAGTAGGGCATTTCAACTTTATTAGCGGAAGAGGAGGAAAGTGTCTCAGGTTCCGTGCTGTTTTGCGTTGCAACAGTTATAGGGCTTTTCTGAGAATTTCTGAGTCGACATCTATCACAACAGAATGATTTCCGACGACTTTTATTTAATTTTTTTTCAGGTCAGATTGGGTACAGTCGTTGCATATTAATTGCTTACACTCAATACATTGGACAATGGGGTCAGAGCTGGTCCCACAGGACAGAAGGTAGTATTTGTCATATTGAATTCAGTTACTGTAGTGTTACTAGACAATTTAATATCACCACCAGTTGTGGTTTTGCAAGCAATTGGCACTGTGACCAGCCGGGCGCCTTACTTGTCTTGCAGTGAAATCCACAGGTAGCAGGGGTCTAAGTAGGGAGGGAAGAGCAGAGCGGCTATGCGAAACTCTAATGCCTGGTCGAGGTCAAGTGTCTGTTGGACACATGTATAAGTTGAACTACAAGATAATGGCTGAAAGCGCTTGTATAGAGTAGCAGAATGAACATGCAGAAATTCATTTAATACTTATATGTTGTCTGTTCAAATAATAAAGTACTTGCACCTGGCAATCCAAGGGTCTATCCTTATGTGGTGGCACTAATAGGAACTTAATACTTTAATTAAAAAAAACACACAAAAAAAAGAAAAGTTTACGGAGCACATCATACAAACAGCCGGACACAATCGTCCTCCTAGCGGATTTTGAGTAAAGCAAGTGGAGGTGTGATTTGGACTGAGTCGAAAGCAAATTTTGTATCCAGAAAAATAGTGTGGAGATCTTCATTGTCATTCCATGTGTGAAGTATTTTCTGTAATAAGGACTGTAAACAGGTTATAGTAAATCTATTTGGCATGGCACAATGGGTATGTTTAGGCCTATGTGCAAAGATTGCAAGTGCAACATCATTATAGATGCACTTCTTGAGGCATTTCAGGAAGGGAGATGCAATTGATATTGGCTGAAGTCTGCAGGTGATTTCACATGAAGTTTTTTTGGAACTGCCACAACTCTGTAAATCAACCAGCTTGAAGGCATCTGTGCCTGTTTGAGTATTTTGTTGTAGAGGTGAGTGAGCTCTCTCTCTCTCTCTCTCTCTCTCTGCTGATGAAATTTTGAGACTAAAAAGAGGTATTGTGTCAATTCCTATCTAATTATTAGTTTTGAAAGCTAGATGAGGTTAAAATCTATGAAAGGATCTCTTATTAATAAAATTATATAAAATGTAATAAGTAAATAGTAATAATAAGAAAATGATTAATAAAATGGCTTTTATAATTTAAAAATCAGAAAATACTGTTGTAATTAAGCATGAATGGCTGTCTCAAATTAAAAACAGGAACAATCTAATTTCGGTAATTATATTAAAATAAAAGTTGGATAAGATCAAGTACTCTATTAATATTAATGAGGGAATATCTCTTGACTTACATGTAAAATTAATTTCACTTATTTTTAAATGTACAAAAAAATACATTTATCCTCCCTTCCCAACCTCAGCCATCCAGTCACATTGATCTTAGAATTCATTTATTCTTGCCAAATATTCTGATGCTTGACCTTGCTGTACCTTTTATCAAATTTGCAAATGTGCTGATAACAATTGTTTTCACTTCACCAATAAATCAATCCATAATAAATTCAATTATAACAAGAATCTACCAATAAAAAACATTAGCTATGTCCACACATTCAAAAAATTACACAGCTGTTTATTTTAGTTCTCAACATTTTCAGTTGTATAAACACTCTGTAATGTGACAATGCTGTGCTTGTAAGCTAGTCTTTGCTACAACTTACAATTCTGATAAACTGAGTGAAGTCTGTTATTATTATTGATTTGTTTTGGCTAAGTACCTGGATCGTCAGAAATCAAAGATTTCCAGTGATCCAGATACTTCACTTTCTTCTATACATTCCAACTGTAAGTGAAAAGCAATAGTTTCCAAGCGATTTTCCTAATGCTGTTTACTAGTGTCTTTCTAGTGCAAGTACTAGATTTTATATAATATAATATATGCTCAAAAACTTGATCAGGCTGCATTACTCTTAGATATTTTTCTTTTTCATTCTCTACAGCTATGAGTGCTGGTGGGTTGGTTTTAATGGAAGTTTATTAGCACAAGGGCAACTAAGGCTAAATTGTGCCTGACACAGTAATGTTATGAGTGTGGTATATCACCTAAATGGTATGTTATTCTGGGATTACTACTGTCCATATGTATTATCTTGTACTTATCCATGTTAAACCTCAATTTCCACTTCACAATTCATCTGCCTAATTTTTCTGGGTCTTCTTGCAGTAGTACATCTTGATTCTTGTCTTTAACTACCCTGCCAACTTTTGCATCATTGCCAAACTTAGACGACAAGCTTGAATATGCCTTTATCAGTATCATTAATAAATTTTGAAAATGTTAAGGGCCCAGTCCTGAACCCTGAGGAACCATTAATAACATGGAAGAAGAAGAACAGTCCAAGAAGAGCAGTCATCTGTTTGTAACCACCTCCTGTCTTCTACCACTCAGCTGTCCCTTTACCCATAGCAGTAACTTGCCCCTTATGCCACACTGCTCTAATTTGTACAACAATCATTCATGTGGAACAATATCAAAATCTTTTCTGAAATTTAAGTATATTAGATTTTAGACCTGTAATTCTTACTTCACCCTTTAATACCCCATTTTTGATTTGGCAAGACATTTGCATATGAACTATCCATTGTGACCTCCCGATTCCAAGGATGCTTTTATAATTATGGCTAAAAGTTTGCTTTTCCCTTTTACTTCCTCTTTTTATATAATTAGATAGAATCTATCCACCCAAGGTTTATTGTTTACTTCTAATTTTAACAATTTCTCTTCCAATTTCCTCTCGGTTATTTTAAAATCATTGAGCTACCTTTTAGAATTTGATGTACTTCTGGCATGCCCATCCCTAAAATATATCCCACTTATGAATGTAGATCAAAACATTAATTCAGTTTGTCAGCAATAAGAACAGGATGATCAATAGTTATACCATTTGTATCTAGTGGTCTGCTGTGGTTCATCACTTTCCTTCAGACAACATAAGTAAAGAAGCCTTTGCTACTTTTTTTCTTGCATTCTTTGCCAGAGACTTTTCATAATCTGCATTAGCTTGCCTAATCCACATAGTGATGTAATTGCCTTTTCTGCCAGATTGAAGAGCATTCAGGTTCCTTATAATTTTTTTATTTTCTAGTGGGTTAATGCATGTGTAATTTCCAAAAAAAATATATATGTATATATATGAGGTATGGCAATAAAGTTCCCAGACTGGTGCTGTTGCAGTTATGTTTGATGAGTTTGAAAATAAACAGAAGTGGTATATTGTAGTTCAAATTTCCTCCAACAGATGGTGGTATAGAAATTGTTCAGTAGGCTGACAAGTAACAACCAGTTTCATTAGCAGTATAAATATTCCATGTCATGATTTTGCAATGGAGCAATGAATGAATATCAAATTTTTCTTTAAACTGGGAAAATTTTCAACAGAAACATATGAAATATTAAAAAATGTTTGTGATGATGATGAAACATTAAGTTTTATTCGTATGTTTGAATGGTACAAGCAGTTAAGATGTTCACAATTACCCAAGAAGCGGGTGTACATCAACCTCTTGAAATAAGGACAGAATTGCAGAAGTTCAGGAAATTGTTGCATGGATCATCATATGAACCTTAGAATTGAGGGCTTATGAGTTGTAGGTGATCAAGGAGCTGATCCGATTTGAAGTGAGCTGCATGAAGATTTAAGGAAAGGATGGTCTGTGCAAAGTTTGTGCTGCACAGCCTCACATGGATGAATAGAAGCAATGAAGAGTGTTATCGTGCAAAGATCTCATCCAGACCTGTAAAGACAATCCTAATTTCCTCAACTATATTGTCACTGGAAATGAGTTTTTGGTGTTTCAGTACTACCCAGAGATGAAATGTCAGAGCAGGTAGACTTCAAGTCATCACCAAGGACCAAAAAGTTTCATTTACAGAAGTCCAGGATCAAGACGATGCTGACCATGTTTTTTGACAAACAGGATCTCTGTGATTCACAAAGAATTTGTACCTAAAGGGGAGAGAGTCAATGCTGTGTTCTACGTATAAGTGCTTCAAAGACCGTTGAAGTATATTTTCTGGGTTAGGTGGAAATTTCAAGAGAGAGAGGCAGCTGGTTCTTGTTGCACAACAGTGTCCCTGCCCATTCCACATTCGTTATGAAGACATTTGAAAGATGACATTATACAGATAAACCATCCAGTCTGCTTTCACAGTCTAGCACCAACAGATTTTTTTTTCTTTTTCCCAAGGCGAAAACTGTCCTCAAAAGAACTAGGTTTCAGGATGTTAAGGATATACAGAAAATGTAATTTCTGAACTGAACACATCTCTTGACACCTTTGCTTGACTTTTCAGAAACTTTTATAATGATATAATAAGTGTATTCCATCAGGTTGTGATTACTTTGAATAAAAATAAAAGCATTTTTGAGCTCTCCTTCACTTTGTGTTCTTTTTATTGCACCAGTCCAGGAACTTTATTGCCACACCTCATATATACATGCACTTCTCTACCATTAATATCTGAACATTTGCATATCTACAAATAATCTTTATTTACAGGAAATCTAATAACATATGCTGAAACATCTTTATGGAGCCTCTGGTCTGCATGGAACTCTTCACCAGTTTTTTTGTAAATGTCCTCCAAAATTTTCCACCATTCAGCCTTCAAAGCAGCAACCAAGCCAGCTGTGTGTTTAAGGCAGGCTCTCCTCACATGCACCTCACAATCCAGTTCATCCCAGAGGTTCCCTGTAAGTCTGAGATTAGGGCTCTGGTTTGGCCAGTCCTACTTTTCACTGCTAATGTCCACAAACTAGTCTGCCACAACATGAGCGTGGAGCTTTGTCCTACTGATACAGGTATAGTCTTTCTCCACTCTGCTACCACAATGCAGGTAACTCATTATTGTCTAGGATGCTTAGATAGATCTTAGCATTCGTGGTTTTGTCCAAAACAACCAATTGTCCCAGACCAGAACATGAAAAAAAAAGCCCTGGATCATCATGGTGTCTCCTCCAAACTTCATTGTTGTGTCGATAGAATATGGCAGGTGCTTTCTCCAGGCATGACCCTCAGACTTATAGATCATGTTCCATGACTCGTCACTGCAAATCAGAGCTTTCCATTGGTCTGTGTCCAAAAAGAGTAGGCCTTACACCAAGCCAAACAGTGTCTGCCATTAGTTTGGGTGATTAGTGGCTTATGGATAGCTGTGCGATCATGGTAACCCATGGTGGCCCTCTGAATCTGAGGTCCTATGTGTGCTGTGACAATGTGAGCCTACTTTCCAAGTGGATAATTCTTTGCAGGACTCTCCTGTCACGTTATCAGCTTCAGATTTTTTCAGGATTGTTTTGTGATCGTTTGAGCACCATTTTATTTCCAGTCAGATCATATCACCAGTCATTGACCTAGGCATCTTTGGGGCTGTTGAAATGTCAACTACATACTGATTGCTTATGTGGCACCATATTACCATTCTGCACTAGAAATCTGTTAACTCTATCACTCACAGCATCTTGCATTCATGATCATATTACTGTCTCCTCACGGTTTTCTACAAGCATACTTATGTGGAGAGGGCATCCAGATATTAATAGTAGAGAAGTGTGTGTGTACACACGCATATCAATGTGTTTAAATAAAGTAGCTCCTTGTACTTTCAGAAGAAAGGTGTACTTTCTAAAACATTTTATATTTAGCTAAAGAAATCCTTGTAAAATTATATAGATGAAAATGTAAGAAAGAATAGATTTTTTATTTTAATGCAAGCAATGAAATAGACAGTGAACTTTGAAAGGAAATTGTTATCTATTAATTTTATATTACTATTACTTTTAATTGAATGCCACTGCCAAAAGTGGCACCACTATTACAACTGCTTAAGAATATATGTACACATGCACACAACCATTTCACAGAAATTTATAAACTTTTCATTTAGCCTACAGATTAACACTGATGTCTGTCAAGTTAGTGTACTCAACAGGCCCATTGGAAACATCAATGCCTAACTAAGAATATTTGAAGGATCATAAAGATGATGTTCCTTTCTTCTTACTACAATTTACTGATGAGAATACTTCCATGGTATGGAAGTATTCTCATCAGTAAATTGTTCAGCTTTCAAGTTCAGCTTTCTTTCAAGATTATATTTCATTTATTAAAAAGACTTTTTTCCCAGGATGGACATCAAAATGAGATTGCATGAACTAACTGCAGTTTCTCACTAGCTGCTTTTCATGGCAGGGACTTCAAATTCACATTATGTGAACCTCAGAGCTTCAATGCCTTACAATGGAGTGGGTACATGACCTGCAGAACTTGAATGTCTTATAATGGAGCAGGTATTAATTAGTGGCTGTAAGTCATTAATTATCTGTACAGTATTGTAAATAGGTGGCTGTGCAGGAAAGCTGGCTGGGACTTCTTAGTACAATAAATAAAAAATATATATTAGTTAGTTTATTTTCACAAAAATCTGCATAAAAGTATATTAGTGCTATTATAACGTGTCTGCTGGAGCAAGTTGGTAAAAAAAAATTTTTCATATCGTAAAACCATGAAGATTTATTTTCAGCATTGAAGAACTGTGTAAGTTGATCATTTTGAATGCCTTAGGCTTATTTATTTATAAAAATAAATCACGGTATCATCATAAATTTCTGTATTTATAATTCCAGTCGAGTTACATATCTCCAGTATAGAAATTTAGAATTAAGCAGTTTTCCATTGAATCAACACTAGTCATATTGTTCTTTGTTATATGTTCAAATGTGTAATGTAGTATAAGGAATTGTTTTGTTTTATCTGATTTAATAGTAATGTATATTTATTTATTTATTTATGGTTTTACTGTTGTTTTTTTTCTTAGATACTATTCTTTAGCAAAGGTTGGGCAAACTAACCTTTTGTTAATAGTAGCTACACTGCCTTGCTCACCATTGTTATGTGAGCCAGTCCCACAACTCATCCATGCCCCTATAGAAGGTAAAAGTTATTTTATTATTACTCTGTTTTGGAATTTATGGGGATGCATCCCTCATTTAATCTCTTGCAGTCTGCACAATTTCTCTCTCTATTTCACAGAAAGTCAATATATCATTTCATTTATAATTCATAAGTATATTTTTTAAATATTTATTTTCTGAATTTTAAATACTAAAAATAAGAATTAATTCTTTAGGTATAAGATGACCAGAATTTATTTTATTTCATGCCTTTGTGATATTTCTCAAATTCTTTGCACTTATAGTTTCACAAAAGTGTAATAAAATTCATAAAATGCTTAGTTTTCCAGTTCTTTATGCTGCCATTTACACTGTTTGTTGTTGAAATAAACCCACTTACATGGAGTGGATGGATCTGTTTGAAAATTTTGCGCCAATGTTATCAGGCATAAAGTTATCAGGCACCTTTTAAAGGCAGTGAGTGCAGTAATATTAGAATCATACACAGTCCTTGACTTTTAGATACAATCCAAGATGGTGACACTGGTAGGCAGGCTGGATTAGTCATGCAGCCTGCATATCAGTGTCAGCTGCAGGCTGCACAGCCTACCAGTTTCTGCAATTATTTAACAGTGTTAGTGCATTAGCCCTTATTATTTTATAAAAACGAGTGGAAAAAGGAAAAATGAAAGTGCTAATAATAGTGATTAGAAGTGTGGGTCTTAAAAACTTAATAAAATTTGAGATCAAGGGTTGAAATAATTAGGCATGCTGAAAGCAACAAAGATTTAAACTCATTTGGGTGATCAGATGTAAGTCAGTTAAGACATACAGTTACATGTATATTCAATTGTGAAAGAAATAGAAAAAATTAAACACTGTATTAAATATTGTAAATATGCAATTGATATGTCAAAAAGGCAAGGTACCATGATTGATGAAATTTAAAAGATTTTTAAAATTATAGATGGAGAACCAGCATATAAAAATGCTTTCAGTAATTCGAGGTAAGACTATAAGTTTGTATGATGATTGGAAGAATGGGCAGAATGCCGTTAATGCTTCAGAATTTTGTGCAAGCAAAGGCTGATTCAATAGGTTCAAAATTACAGCTGAGTTGAGCAATATTATTAATTAAAGAACGTGCTAGTATTAATAAAAAAGCCATGCTAAAATTTTTTTAAAAAAATTGCCAAAATTGTTTGTGGTTGGGGGAAATTATTATTGGTTTAATCTTCATTTTGTTACAGCAATTAGACAGTATTGCAGCAGGAATGATTTAGCATTCAAGGCATTGTGATTCATTTAGGACAATATTTCTGACTTCCACTCATTAGAAGATCCTTATCCAGAAATTAAACTTGTGTCTATGCTTCCAGATACCTCCTGTGATATTTATTCTGTGGGTCAGAGAGTCTCAGCTACCTTCATGTGGTACTACGAGGTGAACAATCATCCAGGCTATCAGGGCAGCTGACAAGGAAGGTGGACCTACTTTAAAGGAATTCTGGAAAGGTTATAATATCTGGAATAAAGTCAACAGCATGGACTTCATTCTACTGACTGTGTAGAAAACTAGTTTTAATAATTATCCTCATCTTTTGTACAAAAGTATATCTATGAGATCTTACACAGTCCCATAAATATACTTTGTACAAAAAGTATATTTATGCAACTGTGCAAATTCATAACTTCTATGAAGTCAGCTAATCTGAGTTTAGGACAACCAAACAGCAAGTGAATACTGCTCAAAGCATTTTTATACCTCGAAATATGTTTTCATATCACATTGCTTAGTGACTTTATCTACCATGTAAGTATACTTGAATTTGTGCAGTAAAAGCTTTATTATCTGCAACATGTGGGGGTTATCTTTATTATCTGCAACATTAGGGTATTGCAATTATCTAAATTATTTAGTTATTTTAGCATCCCATGAACCCAGGAAAAACCAATAGATAACAACAATAAAGCTAAATTTTTGGATAGGTACCATACCACTAAAAACTGTATTGTACCTAGTATGTATAGGGTATTCAAAACAAGTAAACTTTAACCTTATTTCATTTATAAAACTAATCATTGCACAGTGCTGTAATATCAGTTCAAACCAAACATTTACTCATTCTCTTGATCAGTGTTATGGGTACTTGTATATATAGAAGATGTAACTGAAAAATGCAAGTAACTATAGTAGGGGTGGCCAACTTAATTTGTGATGCAATCTACTTTTTTCCTTCAAAATGTGCCCCAATCTACCATCTCAAAAATTTCATTGCATAAGGTTAAAAAAGTTAATCAACACATATTGAAAAATGTTCATAAATTTTTAAATTCAATACATTTCAGAATTCTTATTTTAAATTCATATATATTTAAAATTTTAATTTATGCAAAGTTTGTGTCTTCATGTCATCTGCCAAGCTTTCAAAATTGGGGATATACTGTGATAAGGCCAACCGTAAAGAATCTTCTGTATGTAAGTCCGTAAGAGCACAGCAATTCTTTGTTTGTTTCAAATACGAAAAGGCCGATTCATATAGATATGTGGAACCAAAACAGGAATTTAAAAGTTCACTGCATTTTTTTTACATTTGGGTACTTTTCTCAGCAAACATATTTCCAAAACTCTTTTTCTGATGATCTGGCTTTTAGGAAGATATCATTTCGCAATGTAATAATTTCATTTTCAAGTAATATTTTCTCCATGTGAAAAATCACAGTAACTTTTCCTGCAATTTGTTTTGTATCTAAGTCGACATTAAATGGATAAGAAATATATTGAACGATGTCGTCAGTTGTTTTAAAATCACTGAATCTGGTTTCAAAATCGTCCACAACATTCTCAATTTCAGAAACATATTTCTCACTATTAAATTCAAAAATAGGGATATGCAAGATCATTTGCAAAAATATTTTTGCAAATGATCTTGCATATTTGCAAAATGGTCGAATTTTTTTTCTTTGAGATCCTTAGCCATTGCCAAAAATTGATATTTATATGCAGAAATATTACTAATCATGTCACCCACATTTTTATTTTTTCTTTGTAATTCCAAATTCAGATCACTTAATTTACTGGTAAAATCTGCCAAAAAAGCCAGATCGCACTACCACTCCATATCTTGTAGCTGCTGATAATCATCTTTGATCAACAAATTTTTTAATTTCATTCAGCAAATTTCGAAATCTCTGTAGAAACTTACTCCAACTCAGCCACCTCACATCTGTGTGTAATATCAGATCTGGTTCTTTTTCATCGAGTTGCATTTTTAAAAGTCTCCTTTGAAGAGATTGTCCTCTGATGGAATTCACGATTTTGAAAACGATGTCCATAATGCTTTTAGTATTTAATTTTTTGCTGGCTAAAACTTTGTTGGTGGATGAAACAGTGGTAACTCAAAAAATCTGGGAATTCATCATCCTTTTGGCACAATGCGATGAATCTGTTAAGATGCCCCGTCATTGCTTTAGCTCCATCTGTTGTTACTGATACGAGCATAAATAGTGGTAATTTAATTTTTTCAATAAAATGTTTGAATGAGTCGAAAACCAGACGAATAAAAACGAGCAACTGAGCTATATCACTGACATCTGTAGATTCATCCAATTGTAAAAAAAAAATCACACAATTAGCAGTATCAGCATGCAATTGTTCGCTCACGTTTTTACTAATTTTTTCGATGCGTCGCATCACAGTATTTTGAGATAACTGCAGATCTTGAAGGGCACTTTTAATTTCATTTTTGTTCTTAAATTTTCAAAAAGAGAATCTGTTATTTCTAAAAATGCATCTTTGATGAATTGACCATCAGAAAATGATTTGCATTTTTTTGCAAGAAAAATGACTCTCTTTAAATGAAACTACAGTTATTGCTTTAGATTGTAAATTAGATGTCATGAAGAAATTTTGTTGCGCGAATAATCTAGATTTAAGTTCTTCTAATTTATTTTTTCTAAGGTCACTGTTTGGCAGAAAATCCGATTGGTATTTACCATGGAGTACTTTGAAGTGCCTTTCTAAATTTTCTTTTTTTTGGGTATAGCCACGGAAGCATTGAAAACATGTTTCTTTTATCATTACAAAAAAGTATTATAGTTCCCACTCTTGATGAAAATTATACATTTTACTCTTTTTTGTGGTATTCATTTTAAATCAAAAGGTATTAAATTAACATATAAGTACTGTCCAGTCCAGTTATTAAATCAGCAAAAGCAATGCTTACCGATTAAAACACTTTAAGTTGCACAAACCGGAAAAATATTCTGTCTGAACATCTAACGTAGGATAATTGATGAAGAGGATTCCAGAATGAGGAAATTGTTTCCAAAATAACCGGACAAACACACCACCATTTATGGCTCTGTTTGGCTATATCATTATAAGAATCAGTTTTGAATGCCTTTGTGATATTTCTCTAAAGCTATTTCTGGAGGTCACAACCATAAAACAATAAAAACAATTTGCACTTTCCGGTTTATTGGGCTTTCCTGTTAGTGCAATCTAATTATAAATGGGTAGTAAACTCAATCTTATTGCATTTGCAATAATACAGACAGCTGGAATTCTGTGGTATTTTATGTTATTATGATGAAATGTGTTTCTCCTTCAATGAAATCTTCAATTATGCAAAAATAAACAAAAATAAATTTTCAAAATCTGCTCTTCATTCCTACTTTTGAAGCTTCATAAAAAAAAAAATAATAATAATAAATAAAAAAAATAACACAGATAGCGAAACCCGCTGTGCAATATAAAATTTTGGTAGCATACCTGACTGCGCAAATCGAGGAATGACTGTATATTTAAAATTTGTCGTGATCGACTGAAATTAAAGCTGCGATTGACTTGTTGGCCAACTCTGAACTATAGCATTTAACTCTCACAAGCCAACTGTAAAGACCAAACGAACTCTTTATAAAATAAGAACTCCCAAGCAGTAATTATTTTAGTTTTGCATTTCTGTAAGTTTCCTTGATTGGTGTGTATGTGTGGCATTTAAAAAATCAGTCATGTATACTGAATGTACTCTGCATTCTATAACACCTAATAAGTAAGTATTTTGTAATAAAAGGAAATAAATTATTATCATTATATTTAATTGATGTTTTATTAATTTTATTCCATAAAAGAATCCAGACTGCATTGAATTCCATTTTTTATAATATGGTCAAGGGAAACTATTGTAATTTCTGATCCTGTTCTAGAATGTAAATATGCTGGATACAAGAGCTTTTAATGTATCACAAAACAACTTTTTTCCAATTTCCAATTTTTTCCAAATGAATAAAACCACAATTTCATACTTTGTGTTGGAAAATTGGAACAGAAAAAGTTTTGAAGCTTCATGCTTCAGTAGCAAATAATTAAATATCATTCTTAAAGTGTTAATGTATTATTTTTAGATGTGTCATTTTCTGATAATGCAGCTCCTGACAATCACTGTGAATACTCTTTGAAATACCGGCGTAGGTCCTCTAAGTGCTTTTCCTACCATCTACAGGTAAATAGTGTACATAGTTTATAAATGTCATAACTTGGCTATTAATTAGCTCAACAAAACTGAATGTAGAATTCAACAAAAAATACTACTTGGATTGAAAATAATAAGATTTAAATCCACAGCCATGATAGAGGGAACATAATAGCATACAAAGAAGTACTTACAGGATTCACATTTACAGTCAGCATTCACATTTAGCAGCCAGTGAATAACAGATTTAATGGGGAAATCAACATTAGTGCATGACAAAAACAGGATTTGATAATAAAGAACACGTACGCTCCAGAATAAAACAAACTGTCTCTTTAAGTCTTTTTTCGGTGCCTCTGTAGCCAGGTGGGAAAGAGCAGCAGTGCGCACACGCTTCTTGATTATACTGGGGTTCGAGCCCGTCACCACCAAATACAGAGGATGCGGAAAGGTCATGGAATGACCACCGCATATTCCCGGAGCAATATGGCCTTAGTTGCTACTGCTCCTAAAAAAAAAAAAAAAAACCAACCAAGTCTTTTTTCCATGGATCTTCTATTTTTCATCAGAAAAATAGAAGATCCATGGAAACAATATTTGGCTGCCCAGGATTTTATTCAGCAGCATACCATTTATTTTCACCAGTTATTCTTTTCATTTTATTTTGATCCTGCATTAGAATATATTTTTCAGTATAAAGTCTCATGCCATCCATTGCCACCCATTAAATTCTTGATTTTAGTAAACTTTTAATACTGTCCTATGTCCAGTGCCATAGATTAAAATCTCATATTTTCACTTCACATGGTGTTTTGTGTTGGATTTTACACATAATTATATTGAATTAGTATATGAAGCATTCTTTTCCAAATGTGTATAGGTATGTACTTGGCCATGATTTGATACTATAAAATATCGTTAAAACAAATTTTAAACTGAAAGTGACATTTTAAGAAATTACAGAAATTGCAGAAACTTTAAAATCCAGATAATATAGTTTCTGTTTATAGTGCTTGTATATATAAAAAAAATACACTGCTGAATATTTTGAATTAAAAACTGTTGATTAGAGAGTCAGAAATTTGATACTATATCCATTAATAAAACAAATAAAAAAAAATTCTGTGGTAGTGCAGAATATCTTTCATAAAATATGCTTCATTTTATATATTAGTGATCAATCAAAATCATTTTAGAGTTTTTGTTAAACTTATCCTTAGACATGAACAAATTTGTCTTTTCAATAGGATATGCATTACAGTTCCCTTTTCAATTAAGAAATAACACTTAGACTTATTGAATAGGTTTCCTTCTACTTTCTCTCCATGAAATTCATATACATAGCTATTATCTTTTAAATCAGTAGTATTTAAGATATTTGGTTTGTGTATCCCCCCCCCCCCAGAGATAAGTCAAATCGAGACCTGCATGGCATATTTCAGAAGAAAGCAAATAAGAGCATCAAAAAATGCAATATTATAGTCTGTATCAGCATGTCAGGTTCCATATTAGGGTTATGTTCCTCTTATTTCAAAGGTCTAGAGAGAAAAATGGATACATTTCTGAAAATGCCAAATTAATAATAAGTTACTGTAAATAAAGCAGGACCCACAACCTTGGAAATCAAGCTTCTGAAAGGATAGACATGGAGAAGTCATTCTTGCAGGATTGTGTATTGGACATATATTAGAATATTGCCAAAGTCTTCAAGCTTCTTAAACTCCATAAAATATTATTACGAGCTTACACAGTGATCTGCTCCCATTGGGACCACTGCAAATTTGTTATGCTCCAAAAACAGATCACTATAATGACTTTGCTTCAGACCACCAATAGCACTTTGAAAATAATAATGAAACTGCAATATCGCCAAAATATTCAAAATCAAATGCTGCTGTAAAGATATCTAAGCAGCATTTGATTCAACAAATATTAATACACTCTCTTAAACCTATTCAAACACTACTACAATATAAAATAAAATGCACTGTCTTCCTTACATCAGAGAAAATCCTTCTTTCCATATTGCTTGCAAAAAAAGAAAATTATCCATTATAATTGAAAATTTAACCCCAGGGGCTCACATCTGGTGAGTAAGGGCTTGGCACACCCGAGGTCCTGAGCTGGATATCATCATTCTTCTCTTTCTTGGTGATTCCCTTCTACTTCTCTCTCTCTCTCAGGGTAATTCTGAATTTTTTTTTTTTTTTTTTTGCCTGGTGTAGCATAAGCCTCAGGCTTCCTTGCACCATATGGCTAATAATAATAATAATAATAATAATCGTGTCAACCATCGGTATGGTGCCAAAGACCCTACATAACAGCCTAGCAGCAATAGGTCTCCCAGCGAACACCTACAAGGAACTCCAGAAAGTTGCAATCCTGAACACCTGTAGGATAGTCGGAGAGTTCTTCGACCAACAGTAACACCAGACATAACAAACAACCACCTCTGTGTACTTGGTAGCAATACCCGTCACGAGGTGGAACCCCCAATCAGGGAGAAATAATATAAGAGCAATAATAATCTTATCTTCTTATCTTCCTTCATGGATTAGGCGATCTGCCTATTCCAATCTCGACCCCTCGACGTGGGCACCTGTACGTGGTGAGGGGACCTCCCAGTGACGCTGCTGGACTCCCAGACTAGCATCACTGGGATCCAACGCCCACAGCCCAGGTTCCAGGCTTACATCAATGGAATCCGGCGTGTTTGCCGTGCGCTGCGACCCGTGGAAATTCGGAAAGGGGGATCCTGGTGGTTGAGGGGCCCAGCTTCAATACACCACTTTGGCCCCTGCTTCGACAAGACGGGTGGTCCTGGAAGGCCCGGCTAAGATCAATCGGCTAGTAGGCTCGCCTGCGAGGGTCAACCGTGTCAATGCCACGCCCCTACCCTCATGGTCCGAGGGACAGGATTCAGGCTGGCGGCGGTGCGGGTATAGTGTCTGGGTAGCCCTGGCGTCCCACTCCCGAGCGCATTTATTGCATGCCGGGTAGTGGGCGTCCCTTTGGGCTCCGTGGTGGGTGGGGAGCCCGGGCACTGAACAATTAAAAAAACTCCATGAATCCTGATAAACGTATTCCTTCAGGGGCCCCAACCCGGTCCCTATCTGAAAATAACGACGGAGAGGCAGATAGCATTATTGCTACAAAGAGGCAGCGAACCGAACTACCATCAGGGCCTGTCCCAAGGTTCTTAATAATGCATTCCACCAATGAAACACCGATTGGTAAAATGTCGCCCTTTTTTATACAAAAAGGGTTGAATGGGTTAGTAGGTACACCCAAGTCAGTTAAGAGGCTCCGTTCTGGGGACCTCTTGATTGAAACAAAAAATGACGGGCAGTCTGAACATCTACTCCGAGTAACATCAATCGGAGGTATACCCATAACAGTGACACCACACAGAACACTAAATTCATCGAGAGGTGTCATTTCGGAGTGGGACCTTCTCGACGTCACCGAGGAGGAAATCTGCTCCGAATTACAACCACAGGGAGTTACTGCCGTCAAGAGAATCACTGCGCGAAGGGATGGGAAAATTGTTAAAACCAGGAGTGTTATCCTGACTTTTAACTCTCCCAAACCTCCTGATGAGATTAAAGCTGGATACATCAACTGTCCAGTACGTCCATACATTCCGAACCCTTTACGGTGTTTTAAATGTCAGAAGTATGGACATTCTCAAATGGCCTGCCGTGGAGTCCTTGCATGCGCCCGGTGCGGTGCAAAGGACCACGAAACAACAGCATGTTCAGCCACTAAACCCACCTGCATTAACTGTGAGGGAGAACATCCGGCCTATTCAAGGGCATGCCAGAGGTGGAAAGAAGAAAAAGAGATTCAACGGCTGAAGGCAGAGCTAAACATATCGTACCAGGAGGCAAGAAAAGCAGTGAAACCTCTTAACATCAAAAAACCTACCTACGCCCAGAAGGTAGCAGGGAGATGTTCGATTGGGACTCAGACGGACATGTCTGTCCCTCCAAAAGAATCATTTACTCCCATTGCACGTTATCTTTTAAGCTCCCAAAAACCTGCACAAAAGGACCAGTCAGCTGCCACTCCTATATCGATACCTCCTAATGCTCCACAAGTAACAAAAGCAAAAGAAAAGAATAAGAAAGGGGAAGTAACACCTAGTACCCAGGAAAACATGGATGTCGAGCAGAAGGAGGTACATGATGAGTCAGTTTTGGAACTCTTCACTGAGGAAGAAATGGACACAGGACAGCGTCCGTACTTCCCCAGGAAAGATAAATCCAAGACTGACAAAATTAAGCCCTCAGCACCTCGGAAGCCGCCTGATGGACCCACCAAGTCCAAATAATGGCTAAATTCCTACAGTGGAATTGTCGTGGATTCCGGCAAAATACTGACGACATCAAGGCACTCCTGCAAAAGCACAAACCAGTTTGCTTTTGCTTACAGGAGACTTATTTAAAGGCAAATGATGACCCCACCATGCATAACATTACCATCATTCGTAAGGATAGAATTGTGGATGGTTCTGCCCACGGAGGAGTCGCAATCCTCGTCGGCAACCAGATCCCATTTCAGGCTTTGCAGCTTACAACTAGCATTGAAGCTGTAGCAATTCGCCTTACAGTGGGGTCCTTATTAACTGTCTGCTCTGTTTATTTGCCACCTGGGATTGACATCCCCCAGAAAGACCTTGATGATCTTATCATGCAATTGCCTTCCCCTTGTTTAATTCTTGGGGATTTCAATGGACATAACACTCTGTGGGGTAGTGCTGACATCAATGGAAGGGGACGAGTCATAGAGCATATGCTCACTGACAATGATCTCTCCCTCCTAAATGTGGGAACAAACACCTTCTTCCACATGCCTACCCGTACATTCTCTGCCATTGATCTTTCTATCTGCTCCCCTTCTCTCCTTCCTTCACTCACTTGGGAAGTAGAAGAAAATCCATATGGAAGTGATCACTTCCCCGTGATAACAACCCTAACTAGTGGTAGACCCTGCCTGCCATTTAGTTTACCGCGGTGGAAGATTGATCAGGCTGACTGGAATGCCTTTCAATATCTGGCAAACTTTGACATCACTACAGTCAGTCAGGAGCCAATCAATGAGGCAGTCATGTATGTCACAGAAACGATTGTCCAAGCAGCTGCAATTGCAATCCCAAAATCATCCAGCCGGTTCCCACTATTCCCCAAACCTTGGTGGAATTCAGAATGCACGGCAGCAAAAAAAGCACAAAACAAAGCGTGGGGGATATTCCGCCGATATCCCACCACTGAAAATTTAATATCATTCAAACGTGCACGTGCAAAAGCACGTTATGTACGACGTCAGAGTCAAAGGAAATCTTGGATTCGTTTTACATCTTCCATAACTCAGGCTGCTAGCTCAAAAGTAGTCTGGGATAAGATCCGGAAAATGAAGGGAAAATATCCACCATGCCCTTCAGTGATCCTCGAACACAACGGATGTCCAATTGCAGATCGAACTGCAGTTGCAAACAGTCTAGGGGAAACATTTGCAAAAATCTCTGCGATAACATCTTTTCCCACGGAGTTTTTGGCCCTGAAAAAGAAAATTGAGAAAAACCCACCGAACTTCTCTTCAAAAGGGCTTGAATCGTATAACAAGCCCTTTTTACATGAAGAGTTAAATGCAGCACTTGCCCTCACGCATGCAAGTGCTGTAGGGCCCGATGACATCCACTACGAAATGTTAAAACACCTTTCACCACAATCTAAGGATCACCTTTTAATTCTGTTTAACAGAATTTTTATTCAGAAACAATTTCCGGATTCCTGGCAAAGGGCTATCGTCCTTGCTTTTCCAAAACCAGGAAAAGATCCCAGCAATCCAAGTAACTATCGTCCTATTGCTCTGACAAGCTGTTTGTGCAAAGTCCTGGAAAGAATGGTTAATGCACGCCTCGTATGGTATTTAGAAACAAATGGTTTGCTTTCCAGGACACAATGCGGCTTCCGAAGAAATAGATCCACTCTCGATCATTTAATCCGATTGGAAACGTCCATTCGTGATGCTTTTATTAAATCCGAGCATTTGGTAGCAGTTTTCTTTGATATTGAAAAAGCGTACGACACAGCCTGGCGATTTGGAATTTTAAAAGACCTCTATAACTTTGGTCTTAGAGGTAACCTTCCTGTTTTTATTAAAAACTTTCTTTCGAATCGCCAATTTCAAGTCCGTTTAGGATCCACCCTCTCTCGAGTTTTCTCTCAGGAAGAGGGAGTCCCACAAGGATCCGTTCTAAGTGTTACGCTTTTCGCAATTAAAATAAACTCTATCACAGAACAACTTCCTCCCACTGTAAACAATGCCCTCTATGTAGACGACTTTGCTATATTTTGCAATTCATGCAATATGAGGGTCATTGAAAGGCAACTGCAGAAAACCATTGATCGTCTCACAGCTTGGTCTTTAGCTAATGGGTTCAGATTCTCATCACAGAAGACCGTTTGTGTACACTTCTGTCGCAAACGTAATCTTCATCCTGACCCAGAATTAAGGCTTGGGCAAAATAACATCCCAGTTGTAGCAGAATTCAAATTCCTTGGACTTATTTTCGACAAAAAGCTGACATTTTTACAACACATTCGTCAGCTGAGGACAAGATGTGTCAAAGGGCTTAACATCCTTCGTGCCCTTTCGTCAACCTCGTGGGGCGCAGATCGTTCTACCCTTCTTCGCCTTTACCGAGCACTCGTCCGTTCCAAACTCGACTATGGGTCTCAGGTTTATGGTTCTGCTAGAGATAGTGCACTTCGGTGGTTAGATCCAATCCACCATCAAGCCATCCGGACAGCCACTGGAGCATTTCGCACATCTCCTGTCCAAAGCCTTTACGTTGAAGCAAATGAACCATCTCTGTGTCTTCGTCGTATGCAGTTGTCGTTACAGTACGCCTTCAAATTAAAATCCCTGCCCGATCATCCCACGTGGCCATCCGTTTTTGAGCCGCGCTGGGAAAACCTCTACAACACGCGTCGGACAGCCAACAAACCTTTTGGTATTCGAATTCAAGGGCTGTTGAATGAACTAGGCTTGACGGTAGACAACGTTGCCCAGTCACCAAGGCAATTCCTTCCACCCTGGCATGCCTGTTTTCCAACTTGTGACTTCTCCCTTAAGATCTGGGAGAAGGCTACTACACCGCCATCTGTCTACCAGCAACTCTTTGCATCACATAGACAGCAGTATTCTGACTTTGTGCCTGTCTATACAGATGGCTCAAAGTTAGAATGTTATGTGGGATCTGCTGTTGTGTTCCCTCACAAAACATTGTCTTATAAGATCCCACATGAAAGTAGCATTTATACTGCGGAGTTGCGTGCTATAGAAACAGCCCTAGATCACATTAAAAATCACGACTACCAGAGGTATATGATCTATTGCGATTCATTAAGCGTGTTACAGGCTCTAGTATCGGTGGGGTATAACCCTCATCCGATCCTGTCCAGGATCCGGCACATTCTATTTTCTCTTGTAGAATTGGAGTTTGATATTCGCTTTTGCTGGATCCCAAGCCACATTGGGATTCGGGGAAATGAACTAGCTGATACCGCTGCCAAATCAGCCATTTCCCTGGATAGTCATTGCCTGTTAGTCCCCTATACAGACTACAGGCAAATAATACGCTCTAGATTATATTCCCAATGGCAAGATTCTTGGCACGGACAGACCACAAATAAACTACGTCATATTAAGCCTGTAATTACGCAATGGCTGTCCAGTTTACGCAGGGTCCGAAGAGAGGAAGTTCTTCTTGCTCGGCTCCGCATAGGTCATAGTCATCTAACCCATTCCTACTTGCTGAGGGCGGATGACCCACCTATGTGCGAGATGTGTAATGTCATTTTAACCATCAGTCATATTTTAATAGAATGTCCTACTTTTATTGAAGCACGGTGCTTGTGTTTTACCGCTTTTAATAATTTGACTGAGCCATTTACACTCAGTCAGTTAATAGGCGACAGAGACAACATGTCTGACGTTTTTAACTTTTTACATTCTATTAATTTCTATACAAAGATATAAGTTTTATACTTTTAATTACTACCTCTTTTACCTAAAAACTAATTGCCTGACGTGGTAGCCTTGGCTACCAAAATTTTTAGTAGTATTTTAAATGTGACTTGGCGCATTATGGTCTTAGCTGCCGATGCGCCATAAAAAATCAAATCAAATCAAATCAAATATTCCAATCTCGAAGAGGTCTGCCCATCTTTTTTTTGGTCTTCCTCTGTCTCTTTTTTTCTTTTGATCTATATGTATAAGCTAATTTAGGGAATCTATTATCTTCCAATCTTTCTACATGTTCTTTCCATCTTTGGCTATATTCTATAATTTTTCCATTAATTGAGTAAATCTTTAATTCCTTTCTAATATTTACGTTTGGTATTTTATCTAATTTTGTACATCCTTTAACATATCTTAAAAATTTCATTTCTGCAGCTTGTATTCTGTTAATGTCTCTTTGTTTTGCTATCCATGTTTCAGAACCATAAAGAAGTGTTGGTATTGCCATTACAGTAAACCCCCGCTATTCGCGGGAGGTTACGTTCCTGAGAAATGCCGCGAATACCGAAAACACGAATACTGAGTTATGGCTCCCATAGTAATGAAGGGGTTCCGTTCCAAAGTATGAAATATATAAGAAAAACTAGTCTAAAATTTTGTCTATGTATGTATTATAGGTACCTTCATAATGACTATGTACATAGACAGTACATGGTGAAATGCAAGCATATGGCATCGAAATGAAAATAAGAAACAGTTTAATATTAAATGTAATATTTATTAGAAATTTCAAACAAATCTTTCAAACTAGCACCTTTGCTAGCTAAAACACTTATCCCGCCAGTGCTATCACCAGTTTCGCTAAAGTGTTGATAAAGGAGTTTTGCCTTTTCACGAATAATGAGTGAACTTAACAGAATTTTATTTTGAGTTCGGTCTTCTATCCACAGATTTAAAGCTTTTCTGTTTTTTCTAATTTAGCATCATGAGTTGCAGAGCAAATTTTTGAAGCAATTAGTGCGTTTTCACGGACACTATGGTGGATTTTTTCTTCCGATTTCTTGATTGATCGTACCATTGACTCAATGATTTTATAATGTTTTGTCACTGAGAAGACACTTTCACCATTAGAAATTTTGTCTAATAACTCAATTTTATTCGCCAATGTCATCAACTTTGATAATTCCACATTCACATTTCCCTTGTTATTCGTAGCTATATTTTTGTACGGGTTACAAAGAACTTGTCCAAATATAGTCACTTTCTTCTGTTAACACACTCGAAAAAGTCTGTTTTACACTGCAAAATGGTAGATTTATCAATTTTTTAAGCATATCAATTTATAAATTGATAAATTTATTCAAATTTTAAAAACATATACACATAACACATACCGAACAAGGATTAGCGAGAAACATCCACGCTCACGATTTTATCACCCCTCTCCCCCCCCACCCACTGAGCGCTGTTTTGACCGGGAAAGATAATTTTAGCCACGCCCATGTTTTTTTATGGCGGAAAATGTTCACGGCGCTTTAAAATTCGCATTTTTTTAGGTTTCATTTTATGTTAAATCAGCGACCGCGAATAGCGGGGGTTTACTGTACTTTGCAAAATTTCAATTGTGTTTCTTTCCTTGTTTTCTTAGCCAGTTCTTTTTATTGTTCCACATATATTTTGAAATTTCGCCAATTTCTAGTTTGTATCTTCTTCGACATCATATGTTATATCACATCTTAGATATTTAAAATGTTTTACTTGCTCTAATATTTTATTGTCTATAACTATTTTTATTCTCACTGTATTTTTCCCTTTAAAAGTAATAATAAAGAATACTCATGCACAACTGAAGGTAGGTAGGATGCCACAGCAATTATCTATCCTTTCTAAAAAAAAACAAAGTAGCCTCTTATGCCAGTGATATCAAAATAATGCATACCATTCATTGTAAAGAAGACCCAAGTACAATAACCATAGACATAAATAACTAACTTGAAGTTGATTATTTATGAGTTGAATATTGATAATATAATCTTGTATTACATCAGCAGTAGTTTTTAATTGCAATCAAGCCAAGCAATTATCATACATTATCTTTTTACACAGGCCAAAACTATTTCAAATTTCACCAGCAAACTGATCTCAAAAATCTCTAATCACAGAGATGCTGAATTATTTTTGATGAAAAACTTGCCTTTGCAAACCATACAATTCCTCTACATCAAGAACCTACAACTAAAATAGAGTACCAAACAACCTCTTGCATAATTATGATCTTAAGATAGGAGAAATCTATATAGAATAATTTAATCAGATGCACTCTATAGTGCAAAAATTGTCATCAGCAGCTGCCACAATTATTGAAATATTTTTCCCAGATGAATACTGGTTGAGACGTAGAATATGATGCAGTGGATAGCATAGAAAATTTTCAGCCAGAAAGTAATTGATTTTTGGAACAAACTTCCATCTGGTGTTTTGGAAGCTGATGGATTGAATAAATTTAAGGAGGTATTAGACAAAGTATACTAGCTAACAAAAAAAAAATCTCTGGACCAAAAGTTGCAGATTCTAAAAGAAATCGATTTTCTGATTCTGAAAATATCAGAATTACTCACTCTATAACATCTCCATTTAAAGATATGCTGAAATTTTAGGAACTTTTCAAAATATACAGTATAACATACACTATTTTAACAGAGAGTCCTATTCATTTTAAATTATTTTAATGAAACATGTAATTTACTTTCTATTTCCTTAGAAATGTTTCCTACTCAGAGGGTTTTTCTTACTAGTCAGTCTATTTTGCTTTCCCTCATAAGAAACCAATAAACTCCCATCATAGCAGTATTTCCAGTAACCTTGGTACTGCTTTTTCTCAGAGAATATGTTCATGAGGTCATATCCGCTGTCGATATTTCCTAATGAAAGCATTTCCCTTGCTCATCACTTACATCTCCCAAATTTTGACTTCAGAGATTCATGATTATCTTCTTTCCTTCTAAGAAATCCATGCAAATTTGCTTGAAATGATTGCCAAGCTGCTACTGCAGTGCCCTGTAACTTAATTTCAAATATATCATCTCAAGAAGTTTCTCTCTGAGGCCCAGTAAAAATTCCTTCTTTCATCTTTTAAATTACATTTGTTCTGCATTTGTTAAATTGGGATTTACTTCTCTTAGGTAGCAGAATCTAATTTCTTCTTTATTCAGAACCGTAACAAAAGGCTTAATTTATCCAAACTTTATATGCAAAGGTGAAGAACAGTTTTTTTCGGTTCCTCAACCAGTGGAATATATTTTTATATTACTTCTTCCTTGTAAAAATTCTTCCCTCTTTTCCTACTTCTGTACAATGTTTTCATGTTGTTCTACATCCCACAAATATATAGAAAATAACAGTATTTTGCAAACCCTCCCTATAGACCAGTGATAAATCCATTCTTAAGAACACCACAGACATTTTCCAATTAGCAAAATCATGGTACTTTATTGCACTCTGGATCTTAGACATACTTTCTTATGTTTCTTTCAAGCCAGCAGATCTGCTTTTAAATGGTCATTGTGAGGCACAACTGTTATCAACACTAGTACATCTACATGATGCCATGTAAAATTCTTTAAGTGGCTCTTTCAAATAACATAAACATTATTCATATATTAGCTCTAGTTTGTGCTTAATAATCATTTGTAATATGATCCATAATTTATGGATACCCTATACAATGGGATAATTACCTCCTTACTGGAAAACTTTCTGTATATCACTGAAAAAACCCCATAAGCTACCCGAGGAGCCTATCTGCACTGCACAGAAAACTTCATGTCTTACTGCATGGTTACTTCAGGATCTATTTTTGTTCCCCAGTACCCTCAATGTTGTACTGCATGGTTGTTATATTATTCTGAAATTACTGCAGCCATTATGCAATAGCTTGCATTTGTCAATGTATAAGTATAGTGCAAAAGCATCAATAATACATAGCCAAATCTGAATTAACAGAATGTTAGCAAAATGGCATCGTTTTAAGTTATATCTCATATTGTGAATACCTTCACAACGAGTTGCCATGATATTGCACTACAGTAAACCCCCGCTATTCGCGGGGGTTAGGTTCCTGAGAAATGTCGCGAATACCGAAAACGCGAATACTGAGTTATGGCTCCCATAGTAATAAAGGGGTTCCGTTCCAAAGTATGAAATATATAAGAAAAACAAGTCTAAAATTTTGTCTATTTATATATTATATGTACCTTCATAATATGACTATGTACATAGACAGTACATAATGAAATGCAAGCATATGGCATCGAAATGAAAATAAGAAACAATTTAATAATAAATGTAATATTTATTAGAAATTTCAAACAAATCTTTCAAACCAGCGCCTTTGCTAGCTAAAAAACGTATCCCGCCAGTGCTATCACCAGTTTCGCTAAAGTGTTGATAAAGGAATTTTGCATTTTCACGAATGATGAGTGAACTTAACGGAATTTTATTTTGAGTTCGGTCTTCTATCCACAGATTTAAAGCGTTTTCCATTTTTTCTAATTTAACATCACGAGTTACAGAGCAAATTTTTGAAGCAATTTGCGCGTTTTCACGGACACTACGGCGGATTTTTTCTTCCGATTTCTTGATTGATCGTACCGTTGACTCATTGATTTTATAATGTTTTGCCACTGAGGAGACACTTTCACCATTAGAAATTTTGTGTTAATAACTCAATTTTATTCGCTAATGTTATCACATTCTTTGATATTTTCACATTTCTCTTGTTATCCGTAGCCATATTTTTGTACGGGTTAGAAAGAACTCGTCCACAATAAAGTCACTTTCGTCCGTTAACACATTCGAAAAAAAAGTCTGTTTTACACTGCAAAACGGTAATTTATCACTTTTGTAAGCATATCAATTTATAAATTGATAAATTTATTCAATTTATAAGCATATAAATTAAAAGTAAACGACGAAAACTTCCATTACAAGCGCATACTGAGCAAGGATTAGCGAAAAACATCCACGCTCGCGATTTTGTCACCCCTCTCCCCCCACCCACTGAGCACTGTTTTGACCGGGAAAGATAATTTTAGCCATGCCCATGTTTTTTTATGGTGGGAAATGTTCACGGCGCTTTAAAATTCAAATTTTTTTAGGTTTCATTTTATATCAGCGATCGCGAATACGCGAAACCGCGAATACAGATACCGCGAATAGCGGGGGTTTACTGTACTTCGAATAACATGGCAACTCGTTGTGAAGGTATTCACAATATGAGATATAACTTAAAACGCTTCACCTGAGGAGAAGACTAATGTTACTTATTCTCAGATGGATACCACCACCCAGACGGCACCGTTTCAGGGCTATTTAGCCCTTCTTCGGTGGGTGGGTAGGTACCCGAGTGATGCAATGATGGCAAAACAGTTACGAAGTATAACTCCACAATATGAGAGATGCCTGATGGTGTATGATGTGTTTAGACTATAAAGCCAGCCCCAAACGCTTTATTTGTCAATGTTAAATGTTATTCATCTTGGCTTCCTCTCACCCTTTATTTTTTATTTTTTTTTTTTATTTATTGGCCTATTTATACAAGCTTGCCTCATTTACCATACTAATACTGAATCTTGATGTGGGATGTTGAGCAACAAAAGCATTTTGCTCATAAATGTAAACCACAGGCCAAGAGGCCATTAAAGGCTATTGTAGAAACTAGCTGGCACATACAATAAAGATTATATGTAAGGCCTCAAAGTATATGCAAACTCAGAGTGTATGCCACTTGTGCATGAGGGGGAAGAGAAGGAATGGAAAGGCAAAGGTCAATATCATTGCAGATGCATATTATCAGATTTTTATTCAGACTAGTAATAATTCCATTACTTGAACTAGATAATGCCTTATGGATTTATAGGGATGATGATGATGTGTTTATCATAAAGATGGACCTCTTGATTTGTACTATGTTCATTGCTTGTAGTTATAGCATGTCCATTTTATGCTGGAAGTCTATGGCTCATGAGAGGGAAGAGAAAGAATGGAAAAGCAAAGATCAGTATCATTGCAGGCGCATATCATCAGATTTTCGTTCAGACGAGTAAGAATTCCATTACTTGAACTAGATAATATCTTATGGATTTATAAGGATGATGTGTTTATCGTAAAGATTAAACATGGCCTGTTTCCTAAAGGCTTACCCTTTATGAGAATGGACTCATCCTGACTGTACAAGATCTATGTGCACTCAATTTGCACAAATAAAGTTTATGTACATGCATGCATGCGTTGTTTGTAGGAATTCACCTAGTTTTACCTTAGTACAATAGTTTTCCATTGGGGAAGCCACAACTTACACAAATTCTCACTTATGAGAGAACCTAACCCTTGCATACATCAAGACTGTACTGGATGCATTATACAATAGACCAGGTTCCATTTGCAAGGGTTCCAGAAACCTTGTGCACTTGAAATTTGCACAAAGGAACTTAAGAAACAATAGAAAATAGGGGGTTAGTTCTAAGATCTATTTCAAACTTCTGTTTTAATATTAATTAAGTAAAGTAATACAAATAGGAAATGATAAAAACAAAAGTTTAGAATAAACTCATTTATTCAGAGTCCATCGCTAATGGGAATACTGAACCAGAAGTTACTAGTTCAGAAGCATTGGTTGTCAGGCTTTCTTAAGTTCAGCCAACATTAGATTATACAGAGACAGTGTGCTGTTGGCATATCTTCTCACTGAATTTCAATGAGCATAGTCGCCATCAAGATTCTGCAAAAAGTCAGTACTATCTTGGAACATCTTTAGCACCATTTGTAGGTTGGAAATGGTTAAGAGGTTCATAGATGGCACAGGTGCAATATCATCCTCTTCTTTCTCCTCTTCATTTTTTGCCTCCACACTCTAACAGTTCTTCTACAGACAACTCCCCTTCATGACTGTTTAATATTTCTATGATGTCATCAGGCTGAAGGTCATCAAAGCATTCACCACCAAGCCATCTCCCAATTCATCAGAAATGTCTTCCCCAGCTACCTCTTGGATATCCACTGCTGACTACTGCATGTGAATGCATTCTGACCACAGTATCTTCCAAACATTCATAGTAATTATTTTATGTCTGTCCACATGCCTTGAATGTTGTTAATTGCATCTGTGGGTGTATAAGACTTCAAAAAGTCATGAGGATTTACCTCTGGATTTTCCAAGACATTGAACATTTCATTAAAGGTTCTCTTTAAATATAATATTTCAAATTTGGAAATGATGCCTTAATCATTTCCAAATTTACTTGGCTGAATCAACAAAGTCATGTTCAGAGGACAAAAACACAACTTTAAAATTTTTTTTTGTGATTTAAGTGTTGCAAATGACTTTGGAATTATCATTTAATAACAATGCCTTGAATTGCAATTTCTGCCTTTTACAATATGTTCAACTTCTGGGCAAAAAGTCCTTTACAAATTTGTCGTTGAACATTTGTCCTGTCATCCACGCTCAGCTATTGAACCCCCATTGGATAGGTAGGTAGTCTATTTTTTTGTTACATTTTTCAAATCTGTGGGATTTTCTGAATTAAAAATTAAAAGGAGCTTGCAATTAAAACCTCCTTCTGCATTTCCACAGAATAGCAGAGTTAACCAATCTTTAGAGACCTTGAATCTTGGTGCCTTCGCTTCTTCCTTAGAAATAAAGGTTCTTGCTGGCATCCTCTTCCAATACAGCCCTGTTTCATCTGCATTATGTACATGCTTTGACAAATAACTTTCCCTCTGGATTAAATTTATAACAATTCAGCAAGGTGTCGGTTGGCTGCAGGCTGGTTGGCACTTGCAGCTCTGCCACTAAGCTTAATGTTGTGCATATTATAGCACTTGTGAAACTTGTCAGACCATCCCTTACTAGCCGAAAACTCCAGGACTTCACTACTATATTCTTGAGTTGCAATTACTATAAGGTATTTTTGGCCTTTTGCTTGATGATGTTTTCGTTAACTGGGATGTGCTTTTGATTATTATCTTCTATCCATGTCATCAACAATGATTCCACTTGCATTAACAATGTGTTTTGCATATATTTATAATGGTTTTTGCAGCCAGAGGTCTTGAATGCTGCAGATGATTTTATGGCATCTTTCTTTGCTTGAATAGTGTGCACTGTGGATTCGTTGATTCCAAATGCACATCCTATGGCCGACACACTTTCTCCGGCTTCAGTCCTTGAGATAATTTCAAGCTTTTTCTCCAAGCTCATCTTCCTTTACTCCTTCATGATTTCAGGCATAGTTGCGCTTCTGCAATTTTTACTAGATGCAGAAATTATGTATAACAGTTTTAAACAGTAGACATGGATTCAAAGGTAAAATGCTTATGATAGGAATGCTCAACAATTACCAGACTAGACCCTCCATTGACAATTTTAATGACTGTTTTTATGACTCTTAAAATGTTGACATCAATCATAAACCAGTGAACTAAGCAAGTACATAATGCATTGTCTCTCATTCAACTGCACACCAGACGTCTGCACAGCACATACTATTTTCTTATAGCATATTAGTATGACAGTACTAGTCACTACATATTTTCAAGCAGCACACAATAATTTACATAAAGATTATATATATTGTGTACAGACAATTTTTTAACAACAATTTTATTTGCCGCTTTTTTATAAAATTCGCATATAATTTGAGTATCTAAAAATAATTCGTTCAAATTTGAATTTGTGCATATGGAGGGTCGAGTGTGTGTGTGTGTGTGTGTGTGTACACACATGTTTAGAATGCATTCTAAAAATATTCAGAATTGGCAATTAATAAAACATACCAATTAATATAAATTATAAGAATGACAATTAATTAACATTTAGTGGCTTCCCTTGATGGGACCAGGTTGAGATCATGTGAAATATCCATATAGATGAAAACAAACCACAACAGTGTGGCCATAAGTGAAACAAAAATAAATAAACAACAGACAATTGAGCCCCATCTCTTTGGAAGGCCACAAGGCTAATATCTTGTGGAATCTGCATTTTGTTCATCAAAAAAATCCATGCATCAATGAATTGACAAACATACTAATCAACCCATCAATGCAATGGATGTGACTAATGGTGTCCCTTATGCAGTGAAAAAATTATGTTAACAGCTAAGAGCACTTGCAAGGCAATGTGAAACCACTGACAAAGAATACAGATTAAATGAGAATACAAGAAAAGAAAATGAATATAGATGGAAATTTAAGATGTGCATTAGCATCTCAACTCACAACTGACCTTGTAACATACAAGAAAGTAAATTTTAATTAAATCAATAATAAAGAAAAATAAGAAGGGAAAAGGAAAATAAAAAATAGTAAAGCAAACATCGGTGGTTGCAAAGTTTTATCTACCTTGTGAAAACATACTGGAAGTCAACTTTTGTCACAGATAATTACAGTACTCAAAGTCTGGATTTTCAATTTTTTTTTTAAAAACAGCTTCACAAACTTGGAGTCTTCTCATTCTCTGATCTTTATTCAAAATTTTTGGCACTATCTTGGCACTCCCTTTTGTCATGCCTAAATTTTAAGCTAAAATTTGTCTAACTGTTTCTATGTCCATATTGAGTTCTGATTCAACCATTGTAATGCTTAAGTGAAGGTCACTTATAATCAACATCCTTACCCAGTTCACATTTCATCAGTTTTCATGAATACTGGACAGCCTGGTCATTCATCACATTCCACATTTTCTCTCTCTCTCTCTCTCTTGTGAGTCTTCTCCATAAACTTGACATAATAACTTAACTTTCAATTGGTAATTTTTTTTTTTTTTAGTTTTGTTAAAAATTTGAAGTTGATTCATTGTTCAGTTCTTTTTGTCTGTCATTTTTCTGAAAAACTGCAAAAACACAAAGTAATGAAAAGCTGTCTCACTGCAAAGCAAATGAGCATGTTGGAACATTACTTTCATGATCAACTGCTGTGCCTTTGTTTCTTGGCGCATAGTGGCTGTGCAACTATTTTTCAGACTACCCACATTACACATTGTTAAGTCCTTATCCCTACTAGCAAAGTTTCTGTATATCATTTAAAAAACCCCATAAGCTGTCCTGACAGCATGTATGCACTGCCCAGAGAATTTCGTATCTGACTGTACTGTCTTGTTATTTAATAGCCACACCTTGTATATACATTTTATATCTATGACTACTTATCAACGAGGAACCACTAACATGTCACAATATGAGATTCACCTTGTTATACAACATGCTGGACTGCTCTCTTTATCAAGCAATGTGTAATGCAACTATTTTTCAGACTACCCACATTACACATTGTTAAGTACAATGGTCGTAGGTAAGTATTACAATGATCAACAGACATGGGAGGAGATGAGAGTAGTAGTAGTAGTGGCAAATGATGCAAAAGAAAGCAAGCTTATATAGCATCAACAAAAAAAAAAAAAAAAAACTACACACTTCACCCATCCATACCCACCAAGAATTTGACTAGTTCTTCCTTGAATTTATTCAGACCTCCACAACCAACAACAGATGGAAGTTTGTTCCATCAGTCAACCACCCACTGGCTGAAGGCAAACTTCCACACATCTGTCCTGCAATCATCCTACTTCAACATGAATTTATGTCTCCTCATGTGTGTGTAGTCTCAGCAAGAGGAAGAATGCCATTAATATTTATCTTACTCCATCCATTCAAGGCCTTAGACACAGGTGCCTAATCTCCAGATGCTGCAATTTGCAGAACTCAGACCTTTCTAGGCAAGAGCACTCTTTTGTTCCCTTCACCAATCTGGTTGCACTTCTCTGCATCCATTTCAGCAGAGCTACATCACTTCCTAAAGTGAGGTCTCCAGACCTGTATTCAAGATGGATACCTAATTGTGGTCTTATACAAAGAGATAATGACCTCCTTATCCTTACTAGCAAAGTTTCTGTATATCATTTAAAAAAACCCCATAAGCTGTCCTGACAGCATGTATGCACTGCCCAGAGAATTTCGTATCTGACTGTACAATTATCTCCAAGGTCTTTATCATTTTCCACTGCTCTGAACATTGATACCACAGAGTTGAAAAGTTACTCTGGGATTACTGCTACCCATATGCAATACCTTGCATTTGTCAATGTTAAACTTCAACTGCCATTCCTCAGGCCATCAACCTAATTTTCCTAGAATTTGTTGTAGTAGCTCACCCTGATTACTTCATTAACCACCCTGCCAACCTTTGTATCATCTGAAAACTTAGACATTGAGCCTGATATACCTTCATCATTATCATTAATAAATATTGAAAACATGTGCCCAGCACTGAATCCTGAAGGACTCTACTAATAACATTATTCCATGAAGAGCAGTGCCCATTCATAACCACTCTCTGTCATCTTCTACTTAACCATCCCTTTATCCATAGCAGTGACTTGCCCTTAATGCTTCAGTTTGTACAGCAATCTTTTATGTGCAACAATATAAAAAGTCATCATACTATGCATCATAGTATCCAATCAGATTGATTTGAAAAGACTACCCCTTAACAAATCCATGCTGTGACTGCAATATAATTGTATTTGATCCAGATGGTCCCACATTACTTCTTTAACTAGTGACTCCATTATTTTCTCTGAATTGTTTGTGGCTGTTTTTAATCCCATATTTTTTAATGCCATACTACTCCAATTTGTAATATTTTGTAAAAGTAGTATTTTGAGAGATAATTCAATTCAGGAGTGAAAATAAAATTTGGGATGTATTAAGTGATTATACAGTTTAAAAAGATTACATTAGCTGACAAAAAATATTTTTTGTCATATTCTGGAGAAAATAAATGCACTGATTCTGAAAATCACCATAAAAAGTCTATCACATCTACATCAAAAGATGTGCCAACTTTTAAAATACATTTTAATTAAATAAAATAAAGGGATATATACATATAATTCAAGTTTGTATTACAAGTGTAAAAAAAATATTATACTTCTCTATAATTCATTTAACTTTGGAAAAAATATCATAAATCATTGCAAAATAGTTATATTTCAATAATATATAATCAGCATACCTTAGAAGTGTTTGCTACTAAGGGATGGATTTTTTTCTTGTATTCCTTCCTCCTCTCCCTCAGGAGGAACCAGCAGTAAAACCCCATCATTACAGGATCCCAGCAACCTTGTACTGCTTTTCCATCATCGAAATATCTTGATGAAACCACTCCCCTTGTTCATCACTCACATCTCCCAGATTTTTGGGAGAAAATTCAAGATGGGAAATGAAAAAAATGTATTTTCAATGATATTCGACAGCCCGTATTTTTATAGCACTCAAGTAAATTAGACACCAATATTATTTCATAGTTTTCTTCTTTCCTATTACCCAAAAAACTATCTACTACCACCTTAAATGATCATCAAGCTGCCAATTCAACCTCCTTTAACTGAGTTTCAAACACATTGTCTCTCAGGAGTTTCCTAATTTGTGGTCGTACGAAAATTTCTTAAGTTTGGCATGTTAAATTAGGAAACACTTCTCAAGTATGCAAATCTGTTACCTCCTTTATCTAGTCCTTTCACGAAATTTTTCATCAAAAGAAGTTTTATGTGCAGGGGTGGAAGAAGAACCTTGTTTGATTGCACTAAAGGAATATATTTTACATTACATTGTCCTAGTATGAACTCATCCCGCTTGTCCAATTGTTACACAACACATAATGTTCTTCTGTCACATGGCTGTCTCACAAACACAAAAAACATTTTGTGAAACTCCTCTGGAAAACAACTTTATAGCATGTAGAACTTTAAACATGCTTTCATGACTTTCTCCAACTGAATGAAACACAGGAACTAATGGAAATTCATTGCCATTTATGAAGCAAAACTGCTGTTAAACTTAATTTTGAGCCGTCTATGAATAAATGCCGTTCGTCTGACTTATGCATGACACCTGGTTCTTTCAGGAGTCCAATAATGTCTTTGCAAAAACACATACTGGCCTCCATAGCAAAATTATATTTAGAAAACTTTTCATGTATTTTTCGAAACACTGAAATATTTGTTTCTGCTGTGAGTATATTCCACTGCTGTAACCTAGAACCTACTTGGAAAACCTTGGCTTAGCCTACAAAAATCCTAACCAAAAACACTGTGCTCTCTTCAAATTGTAAATTTATTTTTGAAATCTACACATAAAAATTGGTTAAAAACAGCATTTAAGTTCTTGGAGGTAAAAATCATGTTGGCTAGTGTTATTAACAGCTTTGGCAGAACCACGAATAGTGGTATTTGTCTCTAAGTTAAACATAAGACCAAGCTTTAGTACCAAGTTTTGGTGTTGATCATTTGATGGAGCTTTAGTACCAAGTTTTGGTGTTGATCATTTGATGGAGCAATATGTTTCCCAGTCTTATACTTAACGCAGTAACATATCCTAAATTTGTGCAGGAATATTAAGTTAATTGAATCTCTTTTTTAATTATCACTTAAATTCCATAAACAAAGAATTTTTTCTCAGTATTTACGTGTGCAAGAAGTGTTTAATTTTAACTTGAATTTATAGTACAGTAGAGCATCAGTTATCTGGAATAATTGATGTCAGACCTCTTCCCGATAGCCAAATTTTCCGAATAATTGAACCGGAAAATTTTCCAGATAATTTTTCTGGTAAGATTAAACAAATTTAATCTTAAATTTGTTTAATCTTAATTTAATCACAAGGTAAGATTAAACAAATGTAATCTTACCTTGTGATTAAATTAAATAAGATTAATTAAATAAAAAAAATTATAAACCAATCTTGGAAAACAGAAACATCCATCCAGGCACATTTATGATTTTTATACAAAACAGGAAAATTAGAAAGATTTTTAAATTCTCTCAGTTTTTTCGACTTGCTGATAATGAGCACGGACAATCTGTGCGTTCCAGTGCCATTTGCACACATAGAAATTGTAACTCGCTCTTTTCTCATCTTAAAACTTGGTGCAAGCATTTCTCTTTTAGCGGCTAGGGTTTTTCTGGGTAATGCTTTCCATAATAAGCCCATCTGATCAACATTATAAACATTTTCTTTCTCTTAATTTACTATAACTGAAGCAGACTTACTTTTCAAAGGACTCCGCTGCCGATTCGTCTGCAGAAAGTTTCTCACCTTGAATATCTAGTTCACGTATACAACGTGTCTCTGTTTAAAGTTTTTCAGGTAGCCTATACTTGCCTTAAAATCTTCGTTACCTCTTAATTTCTGATTAAAATCCACTGAAATTTCACACAATGTTGGGCCAGACACTGGTGCACTTAAACTTCACTTGAAGAAACCACAAATAAAGTGCACTCTCTAAAGCAGCATTTTCAGGTTTCGACATTGTCTTTTTCTTTCTAGATCCTCCTTCACTATCCATAATCAATACAAATTCTGTTATAGTTTTGGGATTTTTCTTGATGTAAATTGTTGAAATCCCCACATTCAACTCTTTGGAGAGATTTCCTAAATTTTCACGTTTTCTAATTCTATTAATAATTTCCGTTTTTTGTTGCAATGTTAAAACTATGTGTTTTCTTTTCATTCACATTTTATCTTTAAAATTAAAAAAAATAATAAATCGCACAGTTTTGAGCTGATATTATTCTTAACAAATCAGGAGCTAATCTAATCCGAAATTCACTCATGGTTTCCGAGAAAACCCAGTGGTCTCTGTGATATTTTTCAACAGCACATTTATGAAGGTCACAAAGAATTCTAGAGGTCGCAACCATAAAACAATTTGCAGTTTGGTTTATTGGGCTTTTTGTTTGTACAATCTGTTATAAACAGGTAGGGGTTAAATTTGAAAGTGTCTACAATTCTGCCCAGACACGATAGGAAGGAGTATATGAGAGCCTTGTCGACCAATTTGGCCCTGGAGAGATTGTGCAAGGCTCGAGGGATAGAATTTTTCTCAGCCTGGTCTGTGCTTATTAACAGGAGAAACTGCTTCTACAGGGATGGGATGGGATACACTTAAATAGAAAGGGTGCAAGAATATTTGCTGATGCTAACGAGGCAGAGTTAGATGGGTGGGAAAACTGCTAGCTTGCAGGGATACATGAACTAATAGATTAACAGTAGCCGCTGGCAGAGGTAAAAGTGATTCTTGCACTACTTCTATTGAAATGCAATTGAGCAGCAGCCTGGAAAGCAAGGCAATGGGGATTTCCAGGACTGCTGGGAGTCATAGTGGAACAAGTAAATATATGGGCTGTGTTAGGGTAAATAAGAGTAGAAACAGATGCATGTATACTACCATGTACACCAATGCTAGAAGTATAGTTAATAAATTCAATGAGCTTGAAATGCTAGTCAAGACATCAAAGGCAGATATTGTTGGGATATCAGACACATGGTGTCACACAGACGTAAGCAGTTAATAACTGGAATTTGGGGAGTTCAATGTGTACAGAAAGGATAGACAGGACAGAAAGGGAGGAGGGGTTATGTTAGTTAAGAAACACATAAAATCTAAGGAAGTGCATCCAATTGATGTTGGTGGACAATGCAATGTTGAGTCTGTTTGGTGTGACATAAGCACTGGGAAAGGAAAAATTAGAATAGGTGTGTGTTATAGGCCAAATGAATCTGATGAGTATAATGAGCAATTGTGCAGAGAAATAGAGTGGGCCAGGAAATCAGAGTGTCTTATAATGGGGGATTTTAATTTCCCAGAGATTGACTGGAATTTGTGAGTTGGTCACTCACACACTAGCAAGGCTTTTGTGGATTTATTGGATCATTTTTTTCTACAGCAGCATGTTCGGGACGCAACTAGGAGTAATAATACTCTTGATCTGATTATCAGTAGTGATTCTTCATTCATCAAGAATCTGCAGATAAAGGAACCACTAGGTGGCAGTGATCACAGTGTGCTGAAGTGGGATTTACTCAAAGAAGTAACTACCATCAAGGGTAAAGGGAAGGGTTTTTGCTTTCGTAAAGGTGACTACGGTGGTCTGAGACAGTATATAAATTCTATACATTGGGAGCAACTGATGATGTTACCAACAGCAAATTCAAAATGGGAAGCATTCAAAGAACTTATCTTGGAAGCTACTAGGCTTTACATACCAACTAAGAAATATTGTTCAAGGTTTCGGCCTAAATGGATGTCAGATGAACTGATTAGACATGTGACAGAGAAGAAAAATGCATGGGATGCATATGCCTATGATAGATATAAGCTGGTCTGTAACAATGTTACAAAGGAGGTTTGGCAGGCAAAGGCAGATTACAAGAAATCTTAGGTAAAGGATTCAAAGAAAAACAGCAAAGAGTTCTTTAGCATTAGCATTAGTAGAGGCATTTGATGCAAGAAAGCAAGCTTATGCAGCATCAGCCAAAAAAAACAAATAATAAATAAAAAATAACCACTTCCACTTCACCCCTCTGTTCGTTCAAAATACCTGTCCAGCTGAGCCTTAAACTTATTCAGGCTATCAACCTCCACGACAAGGGATGGAGGTCTGTTCCACCAACCAGCCACCCGCTGGCTAAAGGCAAATTTCCTCACATCTATCCTACATCTGTCTTTTCTCAATTTGAATTTATGCCCTCTCAGGTGATTGTTCTGAGCAAGAGGAAGAATCCCGTCAGCACTGTAATTTGCAAAACTTAAGCCTTTCTTCATAAGAGCACCCCTTTGTTCCATTCACCAATCTTGTTGCCATTCTCTGTACTCGTTCCAGCATCTCTACATCCTTCTTGAAATGAGGCCTCCAGACCTGTATACAGTACTCTAGGTGTGGCCTGACCATTGCCTTATACAAGGTAATAATCACCTCGTTATCCCTGCTAGAAAAATTCCTATATATCATCGACACCATGAGCTAATCTTGCAGCCCGTCCGCACTGCTCAGAAAACTTCATATCTGCCTGCACAACCACCCCCCAGGTCTCTTTCATTCTCTACCACTGTCAGTGTAGTACCACAGAGTTGATACGTTGCTCTGGGGTTGCTGTTTCCCATATGTAGTACTTTACATTTTTCAATGTTAAACTTCATTTGCCACCTCTCAGCCCATCTGCTCAACCTTTCCAGATCCTGTTGCAGTAGCATAGTGTCAGTAGTGTCCTTGACAACCCTGCCAGCCTTTGTATCGTCTGCAAACTTGGACATTAAGCTTGATATACCATCATCAATATCATTTATAAATACAGAAAACAATAATGGACCCAATATTGAACCCTGAGGGACTCCACTAATAACATTAGTCCACAATGAGCAGTGTCCATTGATTACCACTCTCTGTCTTCTCCCCCTCAACCACCCCTTTATCCATAGCAGCAATTTGCCTCCAGTGCCACACTGCTCCAATTTGTGCAGCAGTCTATCATGTGCAACAGTATCAAAAGCCTTTCTAAGATCCAAGTATATAATATCAAAGTTATTCCCTGCATCCTGTTCCTTTGTGACTGCATCATATTATCCAATCAGATTGGTCAGACAAGACTTCCCCTTAACAAAACCATGCTGTGTCCGAGCTATAACTGAAGTCTTGTCTAAATGATCCTGCAGTGCTTCTTTAACTAGTGCCTCCATCAATTTTCCTGGAACAGAAGTTAAACTCACAGGTCTATAATTACTTGTGTCAGCCTTTGATCCTCCTTTGTGAATTGGGGTCACATTTGCACATCTCCAGTCTGTGGGTACCTCCCCTGAGTCCAAGGAAGTTCTCATAATTATGGCTAAGGTTTGCTTACTTCCTTTGCTGCCTCCTTTAATATAACTGGATAGATCCCATCCACCCCGGGTGCCTTTCTTGTGATTATCTTCAACAATTTCTCCTCCACTTTACTCTCAGTTATTACAAGATTCTCTAGCTTACTGCTAGAGTTGAATACACCTCTGGCTTTCCCCTCGCTAAATAACTCCTTATGTGTGAATGTTCATGCAAAATATTCATTTAATTTGTTAGCTACCTGAGCAGGATCATCAACAGTTGACCCATCGATATCAAGTGGACCAATCTGATTCATCCCCTTCCTTCTAGAGTTTACATAAGTAAAGAACTCTTTGCTGTTTTTCTTTGCATCCCTTGCCAAAGATTTCTCGTAATCTGCCTTCACCTGCCTAACCTCCTTTGTAACTTGGTTACAGATCAACTTGTATCTATCATAGGCTTCTGTGTCATGTGTTAATTTGTATGTATCCCATGCATGTTTCTTCTCTGCCATATGCCTCATCAGTTCATCTGACATCCATTTAGGCCTAAACCTTGAACAATATTTCTTAGTTGGTATGTAAAGCCTAGTAGCTTCCAAGATAAGTTTTTTGAATGCTGCCCATTTTGCATTTGCTGTTGGTAACATCATCAGTTGGTCCCACTGTATAGAATTTAAATACTGTCTCAGTCCATCGTAGTCGCCTTTACGAAGCAATAACCCTTCCCTTTACCCCTAATGGTAGTTACCTCTTTGAGTAAATCCCACTTCAGCACACTGTGATCACTGCCACCTAGTGGTTCATTTATCTGCAGATTCTTAATGCATGAAGAATCACTGCTGATAATCAAATCAAGAGTATTCCTCCCTCTAGTTGCCTCCCGAACATGCTGATGTAGAAAACAATCATCCAATAAATCCACAAAAGCCTTGCTAGTGTGTGAGTGACCAGCCCCCAAATTCCAGTCAATATCTGGGAAATTAAAATCTCCCATTATAAGACTCTCAGATTTACTGGCCCACTCTATTTCCCTATACAGTTTCTTATTATACTCATCAGAGTCATTAGGCCTGTAGCACACTCCTACTCTCAATTTTGATCTCCCAATGCTTATGTCACACCAAACTGACTCGACACTGCACGGTCCAGCGATGTCCACTGGCTTCACTTCCTTGGATTTTATATATTTCTTAACTAATAGCATAACTCCTCCTCCCTTCCTATCCAGTCTATCCTCTCTGTAGACGTTGTACTCCCCAAATTCCAGTTCTGCATTTCTTATATCTGTGTGACACCACGTCTCTGATATCCCAACAATATCTGCCTTTGATGTTTTGAGCAATACCTCAAATTCATCAAATTTATTTACTAAACTCCTAGCATTGGTGTACATGCAAGTATACATGCACCTAGTTCTATTCTTAGCTACCCTAACACAACCCATGTGTTTACTTGTACCGCAATGACTTTCAGAGACTGCCGGGAGTCATTGTACCGCAATGACTCCCGGCAGTCTCTGAAATATCCTGCATCCTGTTTTTCAGGCTTCTGCTCATTCCAATAGAAGCAGTGCAAGAATCTCTTTCACCTCTGCCATTGGCTACTGTTAATCTATTCGTCTTTGTCTCCCCCCAAGCTAGCAGTTTTACGACCCACCTAACACTGCCTCGATAGCATCAGCAAATATTCTTGCACCCTTTCTATTTAAGTATATCCCATCCCTGTAGAAGCAATCTCTCCTGTTAACAAGTACAGTCCAGGCTGAAAAAAATTCTACCCTTTGAGCCTTGCACAATCTTTCCAGGGCCGAATTGATCGACAAGGCTCTCATCATATACTCCCTCCTATCGTGTCTGGGCAGAATTGCAGACACTTTCAAATTCAACCCTATTTCACGGCTTTTTTTCAACAGTGACCTGTACTTGTTAAGCAATTCTGCCGGTCTCCTACTCTTTAGTGCCAATGTGTACAACTATATCACCTTTTGTGCCCTTAAAAGATGATATCTGCTCTACAATGTCATCAACCTTTGCCCCTGGCAGACATACCCTAGTCCTGTTCCACCTATCCTTTTTACAAAGCATGTTTCCCGTTTCCCTGACAATAGAGTCACCAACAACTACTAGTTCCTTTGGGACCAGCGCATTCTGCCTTGGGAGCTACCGCTGTGTTGCGTGATGACCAAGTGCAAGCTCTGGCATTGGTGTGGGCAGCTGAGAGCTTGATGGGCCCCTCACTTTTAATCCTTCGAGGGCATCCACCCTGTCCTTCAAGCTCACGTATAGGCCCATAACAATGCTGAGTTGTCGCCTGATTTCCTTACACTCCTTGCATCGAGCACACACAAAGACATCCCCCCCCCCTGGCAGTATCATGTCCCGTACCCGACTTCTCCACAAATATCAAGCAAGTAGTGCATTTTAAAAGGCTGTGACTCAGAGGGCAACTGCCCCCCCTCAGTTCTCCCCTGAGCCACAGCACTCCCATTAGCTTGAGCCTTTTGCTTTGCTGCTCTGGTCTGAGTCATGATTTTGATTTAATTTCAATAAAATTTCAATTTCAGTACAAAATTAAAACCCTAAACTTGTATCCCAACACAGTTATAATGCTATATTTATGTTTCAGTATCGAGTGTTATCTACGAAATCCCTTTATATAACTTCCGTATCAAGTTAAGTATTAATTATTTATTTTTACTAATTATTTATGTTACGTAACATAAGTCATTATATGTATAGTTAAAAGTACAATTTAATTGACAATGAAGTTCAACAAGATTAATAGATTTCACCGATTAATTGACAATATTATGTACTATACTATATTAAGCTTATGCTATCTAGTTCGAGATATTTTGTATCACGTAACAATGGCGGCAATTACGAGTGAACACGTGGATTTGATACCCTTACTGATACTAAGTAATACCTACAAAATCTCTATCTAAGTTACTTTAAACTAAGTATTGTAAATAGGAATATAAAGCTACTCCAGAAAATAAGTTAATATGCCAATTTAAGCTAATAAAACAGAAAATAAATCAGAAAAAACTTCTCTGTTCCAGGAGCAGCAAAAAGCTACGTCAGCACAGGCTACGCTCGTTCTCAAACAGGCCTAAACCTTGAACAATATTTCTTAGTTGGTATGTAGCTTCCAAGATAAATTCTTTGAATGCTTCTCATTTTGAATTTGTTGTTGGCAACATCATCAGTTGGTCCCACCGTATAGAATTTAAATACTGTCTCAGACCACCGTAGTCACCTTTACGAAAGCAAAAACCCTTCCCTTTACCCGTGATGGTAGTTACTTCTTTGAATAAATCCCACTTCAGCACACTGTGATCACTGCCACCTAGTGGTTCCTTTACCTGCAGATTCTTAATGCATGACGAATCACTACTGATAATCAGATCAAGAGTATTACTCCCTCTAGTTGCCTCCCGAACATGCTGATGTAGAAAACAATAATCCAATAAATTCACAAAAGCCTTGCTAGTGTGTGAGCGACCAACGCACAAATTCCAGTCAATATCTGTGAAATTAAAATCCCATATTATAAGACTCTCTGATTTACTGGCCCACTCTTTTTCCCTGTACAGTTCCTTATTATACTCATCAGAGTCATTAGGCCTATAACACACTCCTACTCTCAATTTTGATCTCCCAATGCTTATGTCACATCAAACTGACTCCACACTGCACTCTCCAGTAATGTCGACTCGCTTCACTTCCTTGGATTTTATATGTTTCTTAACTAATAGTATAACCCCTCCTACCTTCTTATCTTGTCGATCCTTCCTGTACACATCGTACTCCCCAAATGCCAGTTCTGCATTCCTTATATCTGTGTGACACAACGTCTCTGATATCCCAAGTTTGTTAAGGGAAAGTCTTGTCTGACAAATTTGATTGGATACTATGATGTGATTACAAAGGAACTGAATGTAGAAAATAATTTTGATATCATATACTTCGATTTCAGGAAAGCTTTTGACACTGTTGTGCAGGGAAGACAAATTGGAGCAGTATGGTATTAAGGGTAAGTTGCTGCAATGGATAAAAGGATGGTTAAGTGCGAGACGACAGAGAGTGGTAATCAGTGGACACTGCTCTTTGTGGAATAAAGTTATTAGTGGAGTCCCCCAGGCTTCAGTGTTGGGCCCACTGTTGTTTTGTTTATTTATCAATGATATTGATGAAGCTTAATGAGGCTTAATGTCAAAGTTTACAGATAATTCAAAGATTGACAGGATTGTTAATGACAGTAATGACAGTGTGCTACTGCAACAGGATCTAGAAAATTTGGGTAGATCGGCTGAGAAGCGGTAACCAAAAAATAACATTGACAAATGCAAAGTACTGCATATGGGTAGAAGTAACCACAGTGAAACGTACGAGCTGTGTGATACTACAGTTAGGGTGGTAGAAATGAAAAAGATCTGGGAATAATTGTGCAGTCAGATATGAATTTTTCTGAGCATGTAGACAGGCTGCCAGAGCAGATAATGGGGTATTGTGAATGATATACAGGAATTTTGCTAGTGGGGAAAAGGGGATGATTATCCCTTTGTATAAGGCAATACTCAGGCCACATCTTGAGTACTGCATACAGGTCTGGAGGCCTCATTTTAGGAAGGATGTAGAGTTGCTTCAGCATGTACAGAGAAGGGCAACAAGATTGGTGAAGGGTTCCTTTTACAAACAAAGGCTTAAGTTCTGAAAATTGGTGGCGGAGATTAGGCAGAGATGATTTGATTGAGGTGTATAAGGCCTTGAATGGGTTGGACAGCTGACTTCTGATGGGATTCTTCTGCTTTCTCAGATTATTAGCATTAGTGAAGGCACATGATACAAGAAAGAAAGCTTATATAGTATCAGCCAAAAAAAAAAAAAAAAAAAAAACCTTCTAATTTCACCCACCATTCGCTTGAAATGTTTGTCTAGTTCTGCCTTGAATCTATTTAGGCTATCAACTTCTACAACGACAGATGGAAGTTTGTTCCAGCAACCACTCGCTGGCTAAAGACAAACTTCCGCTTATCTATCCTACAACTGTCTTTCCTCAATTAGAATTTATGCCCTCTCATGCAATTATTCTGAGCAAGAGGAAGAATACCATCAGCCTTGAGTATGCTCAAACCATTCAAGGCTTTATACATCTCAATCAGATCACCTCGCAGGTGCCTAGTCTCCTGTAATTTTCAAAACTTAAGCCTTTCTTTGTAAGAGCAACCCTTTGTTCCATTCAGTAATCTTATTGCCCTTCTCTGTACTCGTTCCAGCAGCTCTACATCTTTCTTAAAATGAGGCCTCCAGACTGTCTCTTGCAGACCATCTGCACTGCTCAGAAAACTTCATGTCTTCCTGCACAATTACCCCCAGGTTCTTTTCATTCCCTACCACTGTCAGCATAGTATTACACAGTTGATACATTACTCTGGGGTTACTGCTTTACATTTGTCAATGTTAAAGTTCAGTTGCCACCTGTCAGCCCATCTGCTCAACTTTTTTAAATCCTGTTGCAGCAGCGTACTGTCATTAGTGTTATTAAGAACCCTGTCGACATTCGTATTGTCTTAAACTTGGACATTAAGCCTGATATACCATTATGAGTATCATTAATAAATACAGAAAACATCAATGGGCCCAACGCTGAACCCTGAGGGACTCCACAAATAACATTAATGCATGAAGAGCAGTGTCCATTGATTACCACTCTCTGTCTTCTCCCACTCAACCCTTTATACATACGACAATTTGCCTCCAATGCCACAATGCTCCAATTTGTGCAGCAGTCTTCCATGTGCAACAGTATCAAAAGCCTTTCTAAGATCCAAATATATGATATCAAAATTATTCTTTGCCTCCAGTTCCTTTGTGACCACATCACAGTATCCAATCAAATTGGTCAGACAAGACTTCCCCATAACAAACCCATGCTGTGTCCAAGCTATAACTGAAGTCTTGTCTAGATGATCCTGCAGTGCTTCTTTAACCAGTGCCTCCATTAATTTCCCTGGAACCGAAGTTAACCTAGCAGGTTTTTTTTTTTTTTTATGAAAACCCCAAGCACGAAAGGTATCAAAACCTATAGTACTTCGTACCGTGCATATGTTGAAGGAGAAGTATGGAGGAGGGGGATGCCGGAAAACTTTGCTCTAGAGACTAAACATGGGTTTCACCCCTTCAAGCCTCCAATAAGCAAAGTGGTGGTATTTCACCGGTTGATGAAAGTCATCTACCACCTAAAAGTCTGTAATTACCTGTCTTCCTTTGATCCTCCTTTGTGAATTGGGGTTACATTTGCACATTTCGAGTGCATGGGTACCTCTCCTGAGTCCAAGGAAGCTCTCATAATTATGCTTACTGCCTTTGCTGCCTCCTTTAATATAACTGGATAGATCCCATCCAGCTGTAGGTACCTTTCTTATGTTTTTCTTCAATAATTTCTCCTCCACTTTGCTGTTATTACAAAATCATACAGCTCACTGCCAGATTTTAATTCACCTTTGGCATTCCCCCTCATTGAATAACTCCTCATGTGTGAATGTAGATGCAAAATATTCATTTAGTTTGTTAGCTACCTGAGCAAGATCATCAACAGTTGAACCATTGATATTAAGTGGACCAATCTGATTCATCCCCTTCCTTCTAGAGTTTAAAAGAACTCTTTGCTGTTTTTCTTTGCATCGTTTGCCAAAGATTTCTCGTAATCTGCCTTTGCCTGCCTAACCTCCTTCATGACTTGATTACAAACCAGTTTATATCTACTCATAGGCTTCTGTGTCACCTGTTAATTTATATGTATCCCATGCATTTTTCTTCTCTGCCACGTGTCTCATTAGTTTATCTGACATCCATTTAGGCCTAACCCTTGAACAATATTTCTTAGTTGGTATGAAAAGCGTAGTAGCTTCCAAGATTAATTCTTTGAATGCTCCCCATTTTGAATTTGCTGTTGGTAACATCATCAGTTGGTCCCACCGTATAGAATTTAAATTCTGTCTCAGGTTTTGTCTTTACGAAAGCAAAAACCCTTCCCTTTACCCCCTGATGGTAGTTACCTCTTTGAGTAAATCCCGCTTCAGCCACACTGTGATCACTGCCACCTAGTGGTTTCTCCTATCTGCAGATTCTTAATGCATGAAGAATCACTACTGATAATCAAATCAAGAGTATTACTCCCTCTAGTTGCCTCCCAAAAATGCTGTTGTAGTAAACAATCATCCAATAAATCCCCAAAAGCCTTGCTAGTGTGTGAGTGACCAGCCCACAAATTCCAGTCAATATCTGGGAAATTATAAGACATTCTGATTTACTGGCCCACTTTATATCTCTGTACAGTTGTGTATTATACTCATCAGAATCATTAGGCCTCAGTGGCATAGCTACCATGTAGGCAGGCAAGGCAATTGGCTGTCTCTTCTTTTTGCAATTTTCATTAATTAAGTAGAGGCCTGAAAAAGTTCTTTGCCTCCAAGCCCCAAAAAGGGTAGCTATGCTACTGTTAATCCTATAACACACTCCTACTCTATTCTACAGCTGTAGAATAGATGTGCAGAAATTTGCCTTTAGCCAACATGTAGTTAACTGCTGGAACAAACTTCCAAATATATTCAAGGAGGAACTGGACAAACATTTAAAGGGAATGGATGTGTGAAATTGATTTTTTTGGCTGATACTACACATAAGCTCATGTGCTTGCTTTCTTGCATCACATATCTCCCTTACTACTACTACTCATCCCTTACAAATTCTCTCTAGTCTCCATCATTGAGATATTCAGTTATTCTGTAATTCCACCTCTCTTCCAGGCCTGTCTGAACACTCACCTATCCATTCTCTGTTCAACTCCAAATTCACAGAACTAATTTTTTCTCTTCTTTATTTATTCCCTCTAATTTTTTTCACTGGAACAATCTTCCTTCACACACATTTACCAAAAATGTGTGTGAAGGAAGATTGTTATCGCATTTCCTGTATTAAAAACAACAGGACTTATGGCAAAAATAGGGATATGGACAGATCACCCAAAACAGATCTGCCTGTATACCAAATCCAATATCCATAATAATGGATATTGGATTTGGTATACAGGCATATGATAACAGAAACCGATGGGTCTAACATGGGATTTTATTTTGTAGGGGTTTAGCCCTCGACAAAGTCTCTTGCAAAATGGGTTCCCATGTAAGGCTTATTATGTTAATTAACCTAATATTTTATATTTTTCATGTAATTTTTCATGTATACTCGAGGTACGGTTGGCCAGTGGTTACATCGATTTTCAAACTATGGAAGTACTTACATTACACTATAACTTATATAATTTGGACATATATATATATATATTTTTTTTTTTTTTAGGAGCATTAGCAACTAAGGCCATATTGCTCTGGGGATATGCAGTGGTCATTCCCTGACCTTTCCGTATTTGGTGGTAACGGGCTCGAACCCCAGTCTAATCAAGAAGTGTGTGCTACGCACTGCTGCTCCTGCCCACCTGGCTACAGAGGCGCCTGTAATATATATACATACTAATTAATATTTCTGTTCACTGACTCTTTCTTTTTTTTTTTTTTTTTTTGGTTGTAAAATTTAAAACAGTAAAAAAGGTAAGCAGTCAATAATGATGAACACGGCTTGCACAAATTGTACAAGTGAGATGATATTTTTAAGTCTTTGTTCAACAGTCAGAAGATGTGTGTGCTGCAGTAGATAGCAGCATAATTGCAAAAGTGTAATTATGGAGAAATTTACCAAGAAACTTTTATCCTCATGGTTTCATTCTCATACGTTGATGCAATGTGTTACACACTGTTGACTAACATATCATATGGATTTACCTGGGTTCTTAGTAAAACGTCTTTGAACTGGTTTCTCTGTGTCTTCACTGACTTTTTGTTTAACTGCCACCCCTGCTTGGATGATTGCACGAGTCTACTCAGTGGCTTCTTTTTAAACTGTGTTCAAAATTTATACATAACAGCAGTGGCAGACTATATCTCTTTGAACCAAAGTATGCACTCTGCTTTCTCATGCTTGGTAAATACTGCTGTGATTACAGTTTTACAATTATGCTGCCCATCTGCTGCAGAGCACACTTTTCTGGTTGCTTGAAGATATCCCTGTCACTTGGAAGTGGTTTCATTTTTGTATCATGTACCCTATTCACATCCGAAAAGGATGTGAACAAGGTGACTAGCATTAAAATCTTCATTTGCACTTTCATCAAATTCATGCATATGCTAGCATTGTTAGAAAATTTATCTTGATTTCATTAATAATTAATAAAAAGTGTATTAAAAAGATGTTTTTAGCCTTTTTAAAATTATTCTTGAAAATATTTAAATAATTAAAAGTAGCATTGGCATGGCAAGTCATAGGTGGCCCTCGAAAATAACGTTCCACATTAACTGTTAATCACTGATTAAAAATGTAAAAATTTTTGTGGCTTCATAAATTAACTCAAAACATTTACTATAATAGTTTCTGAAATGATTTGCTACTGTTAGGCCTATAACACACTCCTACTCTATTCTACAGTTGTAGAATAGATGTGCAGAAATTTGCCTTTAGTCAACGTGTAGTTAATTGCTGGAACAAACTTCCAAATATATTCAAGGAGGAACTGGACAAGAATAGAAATTTTTTTGGAGTTAACCCATCAGGTGCCCTGCTACTGTTTTCACATCTATTTGGATTTTGTGTGAAGAATGGCATGGTACCAGGCAAGTGGTGACATGGTTTCAGGTTATTTGTTATTCCTCTCTTATTAGGTCAGAAAACATCTTCCTTATGCTAGTTGTTTTTTAAAGGTTTAAAAAACCTTTAAAAAACAACATAGAGACAATAAAAGAAAACTGAGTATTCTCCCAAAATGGCTACTGCTCTGCAAGAAGAAGCATAATGTAATTTTAAATTTTACAGAAAGGAATGAGATTTGAAATAAGCCTGAAAATGGAAGGAAGTAACTAAGAGTGTTGAATGTGAAGAATAAGAGAAAGGTTAATTTCTCTTATTCTTCTACAAATAACAACATTTATGTTGACAGCATAAATAAATTCAAGGCTGAACTAGACAAATTTTTGGAGTGAATGGATGGATGGATGAAACAGGAACTTTTTTTTTTTTTTTTTTTTTTTTGGCTGATGCTATATAAGCTTGCTTTCTTTCATCATATGCTTCTACTAATGCTGATGCTAATAAGTAACAAGTTTACGAAGCTAAAAAAATAGGAATGAAGAGAAGGTTCTGAAAATTTATTTATGTTTTTGATTTGATTGAAGATTTCACAGAAGGGGAAACACATTTCATCATAATAAAGTAAAAACCCCACAGAATTCCAGCTATCCATATTATCACAAATGCAATAAGATTGAGTTTACTACCCATTTATAATTAGATTACACTAAACAGAAAAGCCCAATAAACCAGGAACTGAAATTTGTTTTTATTGTTTTATGGTAGTGACCTCCAGAAATGTGCTCCTCTGCTCATGCTATCACACCTCACGAAATTAGGGGTAGAATTTTTCTCAGCCTGGTATCTGCTTGTTAACAGGAGAGACTGCTTCTACAGGGATGGGATACAATTAAATAGAAAGAGTGCAAGAATATTTGCCAATGCTATCAAGGTAGAGTTAGGTGGGTCGGAAAACTGCTAGCTTTGGGGGGATAAACGGACTAATAGATTAACAGTAGCCACTGGCAGAGGTGAAAGTGATCCTTGCACTGCTTCTATTGAAATGCAATTGAGCAGAAGCCTGGAAAGCAAGGCAATGGGAATTTCCAGGATTGCTGGGAGTCATAGTGGAACAAGTAAATACATGGGCTGTGTTAGGGTAACTAAGGGTAGAAACAGGTGCATGTATACTTGTTTGTACACCAATGCTAGAAGTATAGTTAATAAATTTGATGAGCTTGAAGTGCTAGTCAAGACATCAAAGGCAGATATTGCTGGGATATCAGAGATGTGGTGTCACACAGACATAAGCAGTGCAGAATTGAAATTTGGGGAGTACAATGTGTACAGAAAGGATAGACAGGATAGGAAGAGAGGGGGGGTAAACACATAAAATCTAAGAAAGTGCATCCAAATGATGTTAGTGGACAATGCAATGTTGAGTCTGTTTGTGACATAGTGGTGTGACATAAGCACTGGAAAAGGAAAAATGAGAGTAGGTGTGTGTTATAGGGCTAATGAAGCTGATGAGTATAATGAGCAGTTGTGCAGAGAAATAGAGTGGGCCAGTAAATCAGAATGTCTTATAATAGGGAATTTTAATTTCCCAGAGATTGACTGGAAATTGTGGGTTGGTCACTCACACACTAGCAAGGCTTTTGTGTATTTATTAGATAATTATTTTCTACAGCAGCAGCAGCAGCAGCAGCATGTTCGGGAGGCAACTAGAGGGAGTAATACTCTTGATTTGATTATCAGTAGTGATTCTTCATGCATTAAGAATCTGCCGATAAAGGAACCACTAAGTGGCAGTGATAGTGGTGTACTGAAGTGGGATTTACACAAAGAGGTAACTACCATCAACGGTAAAGGGATGGGTTTTTGCTTTCATAAAGATGACTACAGTGGTCTGGGACACCGTAGTCATCTTTATGAATTTAAATTCTATATGGTGGGACCAACTGATGATGTAACCAACAGCAAATTCAAAATGGGAAGCATTCAAAGAAATAACCTTGGAAGCTACTAGGCTTTTCATAGCAACTAAGAAATATTGTTCAAGATTTAGGCCTAAATGGATGTCAGATGAACTAATTAGACATGTGGCGGAGAAGAAAAATGCATGGGATACATATAAATTAACAGGTGACACAGAAGCCTATGATAGATATAAGCTGGTCTGTAACCAAGTCACAATGGAGGTTAGGCAGGCAAAGGCAGATTATGAGAAATCTTTGGCAAAGGATTAAAGAAAAACAGCAAAGAGTTCTTTACTTATGTAAACTCTAGAAGAAAGGGGATGAATCAGATAGGTCCATTGGATATCGATGTTTCAACTGTTGATGATCCTGCTCAGGTAGCTAACAAACTAAATGAATATTTTGCATCTACATTCACACATGAGGAGTTATTCAGGGAGGGGAATGCCAGAGGTGTATTAAACTCTGGCAGTAAGCTAGATAATCTTTTAATAACTGAGAGTAAAGTGGAAGAGAAATTGTTGAAGATAAACATAAGAAAGGAACCTGGGTGGATGGAATCTATCCAGTTATATTAAAGGAGGCAGCAAAGGAAGTAATTAAACCCTTGGCCATAATTATGAGAGCTTCCTTGGACTAAAATTGAGGTACCCATGAACTGAAGATGTGCAAATGTGACCCTGATTCACAAAGGAGTATCAAAGGGAGAAACAGGTAATTACAGACCTGTTAGTTTAACTTCTGTTCCAGGGAAATTAATGGAGGCACTGGTTAAAGAAGTACTGCAGGATCATCGAAACAAGGCTTCAGTTATAGCTCGGACACAGCATGGGTTTGTTAAGGGGAAGTCTTGTCTGACCAATATGATTGGATACTATGATAGTCACAAAGGAACTGGATGCAAAGAATAATTTTGATATCATATATTTGGATCTTAGAAAGGCTTTTGATACTGTTGCACATGGAAGAATGCTGCACAAATTGGAGCAGTGTAGCATTAGTGGCAAATTGCTGCTATGGATAAAGGGATGGTTGAGTGGAAAAAGACAGAGAGTGGTAATCAATGGACACTGCTCTTCGTGGACTAATGTTATTAGTAGAGTTCCCCAGGGTTCGGTGTTGGGTCCATTGTTGTTTTTTGTATTCATTAATGATATTGATGATGGTATATCAGGCTTAATATCCAAGTTTACAAATGATATGAAGGTCAGCTGCATTGTTAATGACACTAATGACAATAGGCTGCTGGAACTGGATCTAGAAAAGTTGAGTAGATGGGCTGTGAGGTGGCAACTGAAGTTTAACATTGACAAATGTAAAATACTGCATATGGGAAGCAGTAACCCCAGAGTAACGTATCAACTGTGTGGTACTACACTGACAGAGATAGAGAGTGAAAAGGACCTGGGGATAATTGTGCAGGCAGATATGAAGTTTTCTGAGCAGTGCAGACGGTCTGCAAGAGTAGCCCATAGTGTCTTGTTAATGATATACAGGGATAAGGAGGTGATTATCCCCTTGTATAAGACAATGGTCAGGCCATTGTCTTATACAAGGTCTTGTATAAGACAATGTATAAGTACTCCAGACCTTGAGTACTGTATACAGGTCTGGAGGTCTCATTTTAAGAAAGATGTAGAGCTGTTGGAACGAGTACAGAGAAAGGCAACACGATTAATGAATGAAATAAGGGGTTGCTCTTATGAAGAAACACTTAAGTTTTGCAAATTACAGTGTATGGAGACTAGGCACCTGTGAGGTGATCTGATTGAGGTGTATAAAACCTTGAATGGTTTGAGCATGTTCAATGCTGATGGAATTCTTCCTCCTGCTCAGAATAATCTCCTGAGAGGGCATAAATTCAATTTGAGAAAAGACAGTTGTAGGTTAGATGTGCGGAAGTTTGCCTTTAGCCAGCAGGTGGTTGATTGCTGGAACAAACTTTCATCTATCATAGAATTTGATAGCTTAAACTGTTTATCTAGTTCAAGGCAGAACTAGACAAACATTTGGAGCGTGTGGGTGGGTTTTTTTTTGGGCTGATGCTATATAAGCTTGCTTCTTTGCATCATGTGCCCTTGCTAATGCTAGTGATGCTAAATTTCTGTTCGAACTGAAAATACTGAAAACATGAGTTGGGAATATAGTGAATGACAATAGTGTGTTTCCGACCAATACATGTACAGTAAATGGGAAATATAGCTCTCACAAATTTTTTAAGCTTCGTAAACTTGTACGTATTGCTGCACAGGTCACTATGTTCAGCTTGGTGCCGGGTTTTGCGTTCACATGATGTTACTTGCAGACGAAATCACACATGAGCCAACACGAAAATCACATTATACCTGCATTTTACTCTAATATATATCAGTTGCATTGAAGCAAATTTGCATTGCCAAAATGCACATTATAGCAGAACTGTTTGTATATATTTTCATTTTCATCGCTTCATATGTTGTGTTATGCTACTGTGTTATCCTGTAACATTTGATATAACTTTGTTCTGTTTGTTAATTTTTGAATTTAAAAAACATTTATGATTTGAATATTAAAAATATACCTGTACCGTACTCTTTTTTTATTTCCATTCATTTATTTTATTAAATTTGTTTTTTTGTTTTTTTTAATCAGATTTGTTTCTAAAATGAGGCTGATTAACAAGATTTAGATTTTTCGACTCTTTAATTCATTGCATTTGTTTGAAAAATCACCTAAAACCTAAAGCTAGTGATGTCAATATTTAGTTAATGCTAAAGAATTGAAAAAGTTATATGAATTTTTTTAATTACTGCAACTCATGGCAAAGGTGCCACCACAATATGAGATCAGTGTCCTAAGCAGCAAACATAGTTTGCTCAATGGTACATAAGAAAAATGGCTTTGGTCACCACTTACAGTAATGTTTTATAGCATTCATAGCACTATTCATTAAGTGATTGGAGAATTATTCATTAATTTCAAATTAATTTCAACCTGCCTTTGTATACTGCTGCTAATGCACCAGTATAAAAATTCCAATCCGACCAACCTTTGTATAAGGTGTTTTTAGAATTATCTGATTCTTCAGGCAAATAACAATCTTAACTCAAATATGTAGGCAACTGATTTATACTAATTAAAATAAATTTAATAGTAAATACATTTCAATTTTTCATTTAAACTGAAGTTAGAACTGTAATCTTATCATTTAGGAGGACTATACTGATTGTGGATCAGTATCAGGTCTATCGTTACCATATATAGCCATCATGACAGAGCTTCTCTGTTTAATTTTAATGGAAGTATTTACTCAACAGTCCGTTTCCCAAGAGTCATGTTTCATCAGTTGAGGTAATGATCATATCAATTTATATATCCAGTAGTTAGGATTTCTTTGTTAATGTACATGTTTTTGATTTGCATTGAATTTAATTTGTTTTTTTTTTTAAAGATGTATCTAGAATCTAGACAAAAAAAAATGCATATTGTTAAACCATCTCATATAATAAATTTAAAACTTCATAATATTAATTTTGTTCCTGTTAAGAAACAACTTAAATTTTTTAAGATTCAATTCAATTTACTAAAAAAAAAAATCAAAACAAATATTGTAAACCTTTTAAAAAAATAAAAAAAAATTACATTAGCATAGCAAGTCATAAAAAATTGATTTTTTATGATTTTAACTACCATCCTACTTTCAAACATCTGTTTTTAACCCTAGTGTCTTTCTCTCCATAATTCCATAACAGTGATAATTTCTGAGCAGCTCACTAGGTGAACAGTAGTTTGAGAGTAACAGTCTGTGCTGGAGCAGTGGCATTTATTCAGTCACCTTGTTATGACGTGAAAGCACAGGTCACAGAGGAGTAAGATACACAGTGGTCACTTGCTCAATTACTCCCAGCAGCATCATTGTATGAACATGGAACTAACACAGCAATCAAAACCCACACGGTACTAACATGCATACCCAATGCTAATAAAGCTAGTACTGTATTTTAATTTGATTAGTATTAATTAGCATAGCAAGTTCGATTTACATTTCTCTTTTATGTTATTATAATTATAATTATTTGTGTATATATAATTATTATAATAATTACTTGTTTACTGACCTCATGGACAGAAATAAATGTTTATTTTTTAACAAATCTGGAGTGTGATTCCACTGATTTCCAAAAGAAAATTTAAGGTAATTTACCATAATTGACTATTCGGAAATATTTAATGAAATGTTAAAAAAAAAAAAAAAAAAAACCTACTGAATAGCATAACTTATTACATTAATTAATATGAATAGTGTATTGATGTTAATGGAAGTAATAGTTTATCGAATAATTAAATAATTTAAATTTATAGATATTTCTAGAAGATGGCAGCTCCCGCTTGTTTTACTCTAGTGAACTGTCCACAAGAAAGTCATAAGCATGTTTCAGGTTCTTTATCTGTATCAGTATCTTTCTAAAACTCCAGTATCAAAATTATAAGAATTTTGATGCTAGAGTTGTAAGAAAGATACTGATATTTGTATTAGCAAGGAAGCAAAGTATTATTATTATTATTATTAGCCATATGGTACAAGGAAGCCTGAGGCTTATGCTGCACCAGCCAAAAAAAAAAATTCCCGAGATACCCCACTGTGTGTGTGTGTGTGAGAGAGAGAGAATGATGATATCCAGCTCAGGATCCTGGGTTTGCCAAGCCCATACTCACCAGATGTGAGCCCCCGGGGTTAAAATATGGAATATATGTCATAAGCATCTTTACAGTTTATGAAATCAAAGGTTGTATTGAAGACTGTGACACAGTGCTTTATTATTACTACTGTACTATTAGATCGTATGTATAGCTTAGCTTAATTATTATTAATTTATTTAGTTTTGTTGCTTGTACTCAGCATATAAGTCTGTTGCTTGTACTGGACATAGAAGCAAAGCTTATCTCCCAGTAACAGCATGGAATATATGTCATAGCATTTTTACAGTTTATGAAATCAAGGATTGTCTGAAGACTGTGACGCAGTGCTTTATTATTAATTTATTTAGTTTTGTTGCTTGTACTGAGCATATGTCTTTAGTCTTGCTTTTAATTTTATAACAAATCAACATGCTTTTTTTTATATATTACGGGACAGTTCATGTGATGATATTACTATTTCAATTTACAGAAGACTACATGCAATGCAAAATTCTTTCATGTGTAATGAGAAACTGCATAAATTAAGAATTTCAATTAATTAATTTTCAATAGTGATCTAAATGAAAGAATGCTAAATTACTTTTGTTAAATAAAATAACTAACTCAGAAATAAAGCAGTCAAAATTTAGTCACAGATAACTGTCTTCCAAATTTTTCATTGATTCCAGATTCTTTGTATTTTTGTGTGGTGTACGAAAAAAAAATTATTAGTGGCTCTGGTTTGCAACTAAATGATGCAGTGTTCATTTCTTAAGATTACAGGCCTAAAAAAATAAATAAATAAAGGGAAATAATTAAATAAAAATTAAAACCAAAGTCAAAAGGAGTTCAATTCATTATATTGAAACCTAAAACAAGAGTTGAGATTAGTCAAAGTGACCAGATGTAAATTTATGGAGTTAAGGTTTGCCAAACATTGGCAAAAATGCAACCTATTTTTATTTTATTTTTTATTTTTTTCATTTATTGAGTAAAGCAGCCCCTAGCCAAAAAAAAATCTGGCAAATCTGCCATACATATAGACATAGTATAGTACAGTATACAATTATTTACAATACATTTTCACATTCACATTACAAATCAACTGTACTGTGCAATGGTCATCCCCTCAGCTACAGCAGAAACCGATGAAGAGACACTGTCCATAGATGAGCACAAGCATCACATCCCAGAGACTGATTATCACAATGAGCTGGACAAGTAGGCTACAACAGAAACCGATGAAGAGACACTTTCACAGTGAGCACAAGCATCACATCCTAGAGATTGATCATCGCCAGTATTCTTCAAGACAAAGAGTTCAATGAACAGCCATCTACCAGCAGCTAGAGAGCTTAACAGAAATTACTCATATTAACCAGCAAAACCAAGCTGGAAGAGAGTGTTATTGCAGGATCAAATCCAAGAAAAACAACTCAGGAGCAGAAGTGGACACCCACCCATTAAGGAAACAGAGTACCAACATCCTGTCTACCTCTGCAAAGAATTTTCTCTGCAAAATTCTGTTCCTGTATAAAAAATAACATACTATTCCATGTAAATAGAAGAGGGTACAGTCCACCAATTCATCCATCATTCAACCTTAACACTTCCAATTGCAAAAGTATATTCCTTCTCATGAAAACTGAATTTGCAAAATTTTGAAAAGCAATAAAATTTTCCCTTGTTTTAATAAGTAATGGCTAAATCTTATCCACCAGACGAGTTACATTATCAACATTATTCACTAAATCCAAATGCAAATCAGCATATTCCAGACAATTAAACACAACATGTTGCCATGTTTCCAGATCACCACACATACAGTTGCATCTTGCTATGATTCCAAGACTATTCAGTTTAGCAAAAAATGATCTGTGACTTGTTAGTAAGAATGTACAATGTAGATTTGGTACTAACCAGATTGGTTTAATATAATTCGCACCATTAACATAAGGGAAAATTTTGAATGTTATTCTACCTTTTTCCGAACAATTCCATTTGTTTTGCCATTTTTGTAAAAGGAGCTCCCAGATCCTCTTCTTTTCATTTCTCAAATCATTTAAAGTGTTAATTTCAATGTCCAGCAGCTCGGATTTTATACCTCTTCTCAAATAAAAGGATAGGCTTCTAAACACTAACTGCAAATCAAGTGGCATTTTGCCAGCTAACACTTGCAAAGCTTCTGTGGAAACCATTCTGCAGGCCATAACCATTTTGAGCAACATAACTCGGAGTATAGAATAGAGCTTTCTGTTGCTTACTTTGATTATATGGCCAACCCAGATTGATGCACCACACATAACAATCAGCAGAAAAATGCAATCAAATGGAGTGCTTTCCTCTTTATCCCCCATTCCACCCACGTTATTCTTGAGATCATTGCAACAAATTTTTTCACTTTCTCTGATATATAATTAATATGCGGAATAAAGTTCAAGCCACTAGCAATACATATTCCCAAGTATTTAATCATTAACACCTGCTGTAAGGAAATACCATTTAACCTTTCGAGCGGAGGTCTGCTAAGAGCCAATTTACCCTTCAACATCATGATTTTAGTTTTGGATGTAGAAATTGTCAGCCTATGTAAATTACATCATATGCATAATTATTTCAATATGCAACCAGACCTCATTTCAAGCTCCTTTCTGGTGTTTCCATGCACAGGTATTACCATATCATCTGCATAAGCTGTTGTGTGTGTGAGTGGTCAAATTCCCTCTTGAGCCAATCTTCCAAAACTAAGTTCCACATTAAAGGACCAAAGACAGATCTCTGCGAACAGCCTCGAGTCACACGATGAATAATTGATCCAAAATTCGACTTAACTATTACTATGCAATCCCTAAAGTAATCTTTAATTATAGAGAAAATATTAAAAGAACATTTAGCCATATGCAACATCATCAGTACACTGTCCCAACTAATGGAATTAAAGACATCAGCAAAGTCTACAAAAATTCCCAAGGTATATTTATAATTCGATTCCTGAACATTGTGAACTAGAGTGAAGCGCATCCTCAGTACCTACACCAGGAGTGAAACCATATTTTTGTTAGAAACGCCAATATTACTTCTTTGGTAGATAGCAATCCGCATGGCTAAATGCTTCTCATAAACTTTACCAACACCAGGAAGCAATGCAATAGGTCTATATGAAGCAGGTGAACTGGTTGACTTGGTTGGAGATTTTAAGATAATCTTGAGCAGTGCATCCTTCCAAGGAGACAGAAATACACCATCTCTTAGACAGTTATTAAAAACTTGTAACAATTCGTTCAAATAAAGATTAGAGAACTTTTTGATTACCTCTCCCTCCAGTAGTAATTCTTCAATGTCGTTACTGTACGGCTCATTCAATGCCTGCATGTGACGATGATCTAAGATTGCGCTCATAGAATCTTCCCAACTACATGTCTCAGTTTTATAAACCAATTTTTACAAATTTTATAAACCAATCCCCAAGGGTCATTATTTCCTGCTGTTTTCACCAACATTTTCTAGCAGTCATATTTCTGTTTAGCAGTAGTATGGACATACTTATTACGAAGACTTTGATAGTCTTTCTTTAATCAAATAACTTCCAAGGCACTTTCCCTATGTTTTCTCTTTTGAAATTGCTTCCTGGCCTTGTTAACCTGTTTTTTTCAATAGAGTAAGCTGAGGCGTCCACCACTTAACTGGTCTATGTTTTATCTGTTTCCGTTTCATAGCAGCTACACACGCATCATAGATAAGTTTTTGCAAAAACCCCAGAGTTCTCACCTGTCATGTTAGATAACTCAGAGATCACAATCATGGCCCACTGAAGACTTCTCTCAAAGTTATCCCAGTTTGCATGCTTAACAGAAAAGTGCCGTAATTTATTCAAGCCAACACTGTTTTCCCTATGTGTATTGATTTCATAAAATATAGCACAATGATCACTCAATACCCAGTCAGATTTGACTTTCCATCCACAGACAAATCTAGCACCAATTGAGTTTTTAAGGGTTACGTCTATGTTTGATTCACCATTTACTGTCCAAAAGGCGGACTCCTCCCCAGGGTTGATTGTGAATCATAAGCTTCCACTCCACTATCATATCATTTAAAGCCTTCCCTCTATCATCAGTAGTGCCACTGAACCAAAGTGAACTCTTGGCATTAGAATCAACTGCAAACAATACAGGCAAATCTCCTAGCTTATCAAGAACACTATCCATATAAACTAAATATTGCCAAATGTCAGAGTTGTATTTAAAATATAACTCTGACATTTGGCCAGAGTTGTATTTAAAATATATTGAAACAAATACAGATGCACCAACAGTAGACTGAATGTTAACACAAACTGTATGACTGCTACATAAGGATTCAATTTTGGTTAATACCAAATCAGAATTAAAAACAATTATTGCAGCTCTCACTTCTGGACAAGGATTATATATGACCCTACAGGAAATGGGGATAACCAACTATCTTATCTTTCACATAATAAGGTTCTTGGATGCAATCAACATCAATATTTTCTCATTGACATACAATTTTTATTTCATTCGCGACAGATTGAGAATGATGCGCATTCAGCTGCATTATTTTCAAACCTTTAAACGAACTTATATTGTATGTGTACTGATTTGAGTTACAGTAATTCGGACTATTGGCCATAGTTACGAAAGGAATCGGGCATATGCAGTTTAATTAGTTTAAGTACTCTTTGATATTCTGGACACTTTTTGTCACAAACAGAGAATGGTCTCCCATATGATTTCTAGCAATACAGTTCGAACACGTGGCCTCATTGTTAATATCTTTGCAATTTTTATATGTATTGCCTTTCCCAGCACAATGGCTGCATATAGGATCTCGTCGTAAGCTGATGTATTTGGTAGTATGCCCAAAACCCTGACAATTGTAACATACAGTCACAAGATAGAAATCGTTTAACCTGTATGACATCAGTCCAACAAACAAGTGCTGCTGTTGCATTAGAAACGTTCTAATTCTTTGTGTAACCTCCAAAATCCAGTTATTCCTGGAATCACTTCTGTTTCTACTTATGAAGCAAACGGTGACCTCAGCAACCATCTTCTCTTTCATCAATCCCAAATGTAAAAGATTTTTACATTTGGGATGGATGTCATACATGTCACGTAGAAGATCGTCCTTCTGAACTTCCTTACTAATGTCATACACAATTAATTTCATTCAAGGTCTTTTGGGAAATCCAAAAGCTAATCCAAGCCAAGTCAATTGTTTGCACTTTTTTTATTTCTTCTATGTATTTTTTAGTTTGCGTCTCTAAAACAATGACATAATCAAATACTTTTCTTACCTTCCGTATCCTGACCCCCTCTCAACGAGCTTCTCATTTCCTTATCCACAGCAATTCAGACATCTTCACTACTTTTAAGTACAGAGTCGTCATTAGCTTGAATTAATAAAACATGCTCATCATCATATGATCTAGTCACTTCATCGTCTGAGGAACTCACTTTCAAGCCCACGTCGTTTGCAAAAGAAGTTATGTCACTCTTAACTACATCACTATAAAGTTTCAGATTTTGTCGGTTATCCGTATCTTGCCTATAATTCTGAGCAGATTCATGCATATATTGTATCTGTTTCTTAAATTTCTCATTCTGTATTACAAGTTCCAAAACAATGGCTTCAAGAAGATCCCTCTGATTGAACTCCGATTGATACCACTCTCCTTGGCAAAAAGGAAATCTTCCAAATCTTTGCTTAATTTAAATGCTATTTCTGTATTTCTGTATGCTATTTCTCTATTACCCGAGAGAGTATTACTCCTCCAAAATCACCATCTGTGCAAGACAGTTTCTCTCCTCAGAAGTCATGTTTTTTGACAATAGGATTAAAATTCATGTTTTCGCTCCTAATTTATTTTGAACACGATGAAAAAATACTTGCTTCAGTGTTGTTCCCTATCTCAGTTTTAGCTGAAGAATTTTCATTTTTCTCAGCCAAATCCATATCACTCTGAACATTTTTCTTAACTTAAGTGTAGGTACTACACTTGACAGTAGTAGAGAATGGAAAGGACCTGGGGGTAATTGTGTAGGCAGATATGAAGTTTTCTGACCAGTGCAGATGGTCTGCAAGAGTAGCTCATGGTGTCGTGTCAATGATATACAGGAATTTTTCTAGCAGGGATAAGGAGGTGATTATCCCCTTGTATAAGGCAATAGTCAGGCCACACCTTGAGTACTGTATACAGGTCTGGAGGCTTCATTTTAAGAAGGATATAGTTGAAACGAGTATAGAGAAGGGCAACAAGAATAGTGAATGGAACGAAGGGTTGCTCTTACGAAGAAAGGCTTAAGTTTTGCAGATTACAGTGTTTGGAGACTAGACACCTATGAGGTGATCTGATTGAGGTGTATAAAGCCTTGAATGGTTTGAGCATGCTCAATGCTAATGGGATTCTTCCTCTTGCTCAGAATAATCACCTGAGAGGGCATAAATTCAAATTGAGGAAAGACAATTGTAGGATAGATGTTGCCATTAGCCAACGGGTAGTTGATTGGTGGAACAGACTTCCATCTTTTGTTGTGGAAGTTGATAGCCTAAATAAATTTAAGGCTGAGCTGGACAGGTATTTGGAACGAATGGAGGGGTGAAATGGGAGCTTTTTTCCCAATAATTTTTAGGTGCATTGATCTTAACTTTCCTCTTATTATATCGTCTTAAAACAGGAGACCTACTGCATGATGAACACAGTGATCCAACTGAACTTTCTTCCCCACCGTAATCATTTTTAGGTGCGTTGCCCTTAACTTTCCTCTTATTATATTGTCTTAAAACAGGAGACCCATTGCATGATGAACACAGTGATCCAATGGAACTTTCTTCCCCACCATAGCATAACCGCCTTTGACGCCGTGTTTTGATGGAATATTCAGGAGATCTACGTGGTGTCAAAAGTGCAATGTCCTTATCATCACTATTATCCTCACTATCCAATTCTGCTAACATGATGGCATTACCCGAGAGAACCTCCTCCCATTCCAACATCTTCTCACCTAACCTCCAGAGATAGAGACCTCAGAAGATTCTTTGCTTTGACTCATTGACAGTTTACCTCGAGATATACTTGGATCCTGAAATTCTAGCTTACGTGAAGAATTCCAATTCTTCCTTAATCTATGTTTGAAATTTGCAGACTTAGTGGTTTGTAACAACAGTGAGATCAGTCAGACTCCTTAGCATCACTTTCAAGAATCTTAGAACCTGCAACCTCTTTCAATTCAACACCCCAAATTTTTTCACATGTGATATCAACCCTGTGTGTATCTGACTCCATTTGATAAACAGTTTTTTTTTTTTTTTTTTATTATTATTATGAGAGGATGCTAATAACCGTATAGGGGGCACTACCAGTCTTCTTCCTTCATTAACAATGGCTGTATAGGCCTTTACTGTCTAAATCTAAAATTCTTTAAAATTATATATCTTTTCCACTAAGAAGATATTTTGTTCCAAACTTAGATGAAACTAATCAGCCAGATATCCCCTTCATCCATACCTTGCAGATTTTAAAAAGTAGCTCTTCAAATTTTGAAGTACCAGCACTATGCTAAAGCATAGGCAGCTGGAACTGACAGTTAGAACAGAGAATGCCCTAAATGCCAAAACAGACTTATCGTAAATCTAGCTTGAATATTACTTTTCCTTGATTAAAAATCATCAAACTGGGTAGACCTTATCAGAGTATATCTGTGTATCACAAGAGTATTTAAAGTAAGCACTTTAAAACTATATTTATAAACACTTTTAACAAGAGCACATATAATAGCAACTATCACAGCTAACCGCCATTGTTGGGTTCTAAAATGCAGCCTAGAAAGAGATTAAGATGACTGGCACACATGACTATCTTAATTTCCTTCTAGGCTACATTTTAGCCAATGTGTGGCCATTATATTATAAAAACCATTCAAAATATTTAAAAATATTACTTGTTAAATTGTTATATACATGTGAAAATATAAGTAAATTACCATATTACAATGGAGAAATGAATTTAAAGTATAAAAAGGAGAAAAAAATGGGGCGGGGTAAAATAAAATGAAGAAGGATAAAACGGCTTTGTTCAACGTTACCACGTGGCTATTATAACCATAATAATAGTGTTCTCGAAATCTTTACTTATGTTTTTATTTTGCTATTCATTCTGTCTCTCATAGCGTCTTTTTTTGTATTGGAAAAATAATTGTTAATATCTCATACTGATAAGTAGTGAATCGACATATTGTCCATCGCAATTACAACACTCCTAGAATATTCTCCAGGAACTCTTCGCAGTGTTGTGGCCTATTTCTATGTTCATACAATAGTGGCTCCACTTTCTATGTGCTTTAACATGTAAAAGGAATTAACATATCACCTGTGAGAGTGTCCACTCTATATTTTACTACTCTGTGGCACAGGTTATGTGAAACTTTTAAGCTCTTTTCAGATACCTACAGCAAGAATTCATCATCTCTACATGCATTAAAAGTTAGAAAATTCTTTATTATGCAATGTCTTGTTAAAAGAACTATACTGCAAAAGCTTATCTCTGTTGCTCAGGCAATTGCTCACATAGAAGCAACATGGCATCACCTTATTTAGACTGTGTTGCACAAGCAAGTTCCATCCCTGTGTTCAGCTTGACTCTTTGAGATTTAAATCTTAAATCAGATCGTTCAGTTCCACTTGAGTAATCAAATGAGGTTGACTCTCTTAGTTTGGTATATATTTTCCTTATTGTAAGACACTTCCATGTTTGAGGAGGCTAAGGATTTGGCATGTCATCAGAATTTAATAAAAATAGCTGTGACTTGGGGGAAAACCAGGGGGGGGGGGCGATTCTCCAATGCATCACAGCCTAAAAGAATGTGTGCAGCTTGTGAAATGTTTGCAGAACTCTCTGGAACAGGACATGATCTGGCCAAGGAGGAGAAATAAAGAATTAGTTGCTGGCTGCTTGCAAATTGAGATATTGAATGCAGACTGGTTTATTGAATATGTACCCTTATTTAAAAATGAAAAGCTAGCGGTCATGGTTAAACAAAAGTAACAGTTCTCAGAATGGTCATTTTGTTCCTGTCATATTATTGGCATACATTTAATTTTTCCATTCAACAGTTCTCTAAGTGTCACTGCACACTATGCATAGCAGACATGTGGAGACCTAATGATAACACACCAGTGTGGCATTTCAGTTATCATACACGATGTCATTCACAAATAACGATTTCCCCAAATAGAATATTCTGAAAATATGTCAGAAAGTTTGAAGAAAGTTCACAAAAGTTTCCCTATAAAATGTTTAAAATAAAAATGTGTTTTTGAATTTAGTTGTGATATTTGAAATAGGTAAATAAGCATGTAAATGTGAATCTTTTGTCAAAAATTCATATTCTAAATTTAAATTTTCACAAACATCATAGTGATCTGGCTGCAAAATTAAGAAATGATAACATTTTTTTTTTGCTTGCAAAAAAATGTTATCATTTCTTAATTTTGCAGCCAGATTTATGACAGGTTGATTCTGATTTATGATTTTATATATTTATATACAATTATATATAAATATATAAAATATATATTTTATATAAATATATAAAATATATGATTTTATATATTTATATACAATTTAATACATACAGATATTGTTAAGTAGTTCATTTTTTTAGAAAAGATTAAAAATAATTACTAGTGATTTTTATAGAATATTAAATGAAGTTGGACAGGAAATTTGTAATTAGTAAGAAAAGGTTGTTGTTTTTTGTTCTTTTTAATAAAGAGCTTATTCATCTGTGAAATTAGTCATGTTAGCATTTCTCATTTCAGATGTTGATTCTTTCTGTACCTCAACTGTAGTTATCTCAGATATACTGATATGTCAGGGTCCAGACTTGTCCTCCACTCTACTGTCCATAAACTTTATAAGGCCAAATGAAAAATCTACCCAATCTACAGTGCACAGTACTGACTGTTTTGTGATGTAGATAGTGTAAAAAAAATTACAGAATGGCTAGCATGTGCTGCACAGAACTAGTTTTGGAGAGTAAGGTTAGCAAAATATTAAAGGAACTATTCTGTACATCTAGAGATAGACACTAGGAATGTGAATACTGAAAAATCTAAGTGCATATATAAGAAATGTAATTTTCATGGTATTTAAAAGGATTAGCTGATAAGAGATAGCTTGAGAAATAACAGAAATGTAGTTGAATGTGTTGATTTATAAGCCACAGTTAGAAATGTACATACAAGAAAGTCTATAAGAAATATATAAAATGAAGTAGAAACTGGGCTATGTTTTACAAATTTCAATATGTTGTGCAACAGCTTGTACATAAAGTAGAAAACTTTCTTCTTTTTGATCTTATTTTTCTCTTCCTTTTAGTATTATATATTTTCAGTAGTTACATTTATAATGTTTTATTTTCTGCCCTAATATACTGTTTATCTTTAGTGATATTAAGATTAAAAAAAATTATTTTTGAAGATGCTGAATTCTTAACTACCATATATTACCTTATAAGCAAAGACATTGGGCCAAATTTATCTAATGCTGAAAAATCTCTTCTTTAATACTAAATACAAATTGACCATGAAATGTGATCTTCACATATTATAGAAGTGCTTCCATTTGCATTAAACTATTAGAGTTAAATATTTAAATAAAGTCATTTGAGTATGTTATAGCATTTTACTGAATGCATATATAAAATTCATATTTCACTTTAGTCTTCCTTTTTGCAAATCCTATTTTACAAGAACTTTATTACATAACTGTTTTTTATTACACAATTAGATTAAGTAAATTTTATAGTGATGGCATGAAAATATTTTTGAATTTTCAAGTGAAAAATTTGACATGCTTAATACCATGTGTTCATTAGCAAGTCTTTATATTCTGTGCTGAAATGAAAAACTGGGATACTGTATTTGACATCATTTGATAATAGCATTTGTTTAATCAGATTCACTTACTTTCTTAAACTTAACTCTTGCTAGATACAATAAAATTACCATCACAAAATATCTTTCACAAATTGTGACAAATGTGGATACACATAAACAGTTATAGTAACTAACTAATCAAAAACAGTTACTTTTATTTATCCAATTTTGCAGCGCATGTATGTTTATGTGCTCTCTAAAGGACTTCTTATATGAACTTCTTAATCAACAGATTCAAATTTGATGTTAAAACTGAACTAACTATTACCGCACAGCTTAAGATTTCTAAATTTAAATTTTAATTAATTGACTTATTCTTCTCAGTGAGAAAGTTGTTCCTATCCTCAGATTAGTCTAAAAACACCATCATTTACTTCTTATTTTATTTGAAGAAACTTATTAAACTTAAACTGATTTTATTTAAAGAAGAAAAGAAAAACACAGTGCTTTCATATGATGTTTGCTCTTCAGTATGCACATTTAGTTGTATGAAAGCAGTTATTTCTTGCATCTCATCATGCATACAGTTATTCTGTTTGTTTTCTTCCCATTCTTCTAACAAAATTGATTAACATTTGTTCCAAAAGTATGTTTTTAGACTAAACCAAAAATGGGGAACAACTGTGTGTGTGTGTGTGTGTGTGTGTGTGTGTGTGTGTGTGTGTGTGTGTGTGTGTGTGTGTGTGTGTGTGTGTGTGTGTGTGTGTGAGAGAGAGAGAGAGAGAGAGAGAGAGAGAGAGAGAGAGAGAGAGAGAGAGAGAGTGTAGTTGATTGGGAAAATTTTAAATTTATAAATTGTGAAATCTTAACCATAATACTTAGTCTAATTTTAACATCAGATTCAAAAATTTCAGCCTAAAAATGACAAAAACTGGCTTAAATCTAAAAATAAGTGAGATAGATTCTGGCATCTTCTATTAAACCTGCAATTAGAAACCCAGCCCAACACAGATGTGATGCCTAGCCTAATGCATTTTCTGATCAGTTTTCCTCCATTGCATTATATGGAGCACCACTGAACTATATACTTATAATAAATAGTACTTGGCATTAAAATACATTTCAGAAATAATATTATAATTTACAAATTGGTTTAAGAATAACAGCCTGATCCTGTCATGCTGTTATTTTTAAACAGTTATAAATTAGATCTGCACCCTGAGCAATCCAGTGATAAGATATCCATAATGTGTGAGATGCAAAATGGTGTAGTAAGTAATGTACACATAATTAAGGCTAGGGCCAAAGCCTGAAGCAAGAAATCTATATAAAGTCATTGTAAATGCTGAGCATAGCCACTGTCTGTACTTAGTTGAGCAAATTAGGTTTGCCACCCATTTGTGGGTAGTGGCATCCACTTTAAATGAAAAGTAATATACTTCTCCATTGGAGCAGTGTCTTTTATTTAGAGTAGCACAATACCATGGAAACTCATAGTGAAGTGCCTCCACAATATGTGGTTGACACATTAAATGGCAAACCCAATTTGTTCATAGCTATGTAGAGAAAGAGGCTGTACCCAACATGTACTTTATATAGCTTCCACATCTTGAGATTCTTTTTCCTAGACTTAACTATGTCTGTCAGTTGAAATAAGTTATAAAATTTCTGGAGCAAATGTGGTCATATTCTTAACGCTACCTTTTGTTAATATGATTAATGTGTCTCATTTGCTTTTCAAAATACTATGCTTCTGTAATATTGCTGAAATAGACACAGATTCTTACTTTAATTAAGTGATATTCCTTAACTAGTATTTTTTTTATTGTAACAGTATAAATTTTTTTTTTTTTTTTTTTTTTGTGAACAGAAGTTAATATTTCAAAGCTCACTATATAAGAATGAGCACAACAGTTTACTTTATTCCTAAAATTATGATTCCATTATTAAGGAAATTTAAAATTACAAAAGAGTTACCTCAATCTCTTCATAGGGTAACTTCTATACACAACTCTCCTACAGCAACTTATTTAAACCCAATTTTAAAATAATTAAAGATACATAACTTCATTAAAATGCAATTAAATGTGTTCAATCCTCTTAGTTCGTGAATGAACAGACATTCCCTGGATCATAATCGGAAGCCTCAACCTGACCACAGACCTATTCAATTCACCGAAAACCTTGAGTGACTTAAGACATTATGTCAGAAATTAAAAATAAACGGTGTTAAAAATATATGTGGAATATACCAAAAGTTTGTTGACAAAAATAAATAAATTACAATGAAACCAATTTTCTAAAAAACTTTTGTAGAAAATCAATTTAATCATATTCTCTAATTTTATAAACTTTTTTAGAAAAATTTTTTTTAGAAAATTGGTTTCATCGTAATTTATTTTCATCAACAAAGTTTTAGTATATTCCATATTTTTAATGGCATTTATTTGTAATTTCTGACATGATGTCTTCAGTCACTCGAGGTTTGTGGTGGATTGGATAGGTCTGGAGTCAGGTTGGGGCTTTCAACTATGATTTTGGGGATGTCTGTTTATTCATGGACTAAGAGGATTGAATTCATTTAATTGAATTTTAACGAAGTTTTATATATTTTTAATCATTTTTAAATTGGGTTTAAATAAGTTGCTCTAGGAGAGTTGTGTATAGAAATCGCCCTATGAAGAGATTGAGGTAATTCTTTTATAATTTTAAATTTGATTAAAACATAGGATATATTGGGCCTTTGTTGCCCTTAGATTTATAGTATTATTAAGGAAAAGAAACATATATCACAGAAGGCTTAGGTTACTCTAAATTCTTTGATGTCCCTTGCAGAAAATATGGGCCATGTTTTCTTGTAAACAGATTACTAATGCATGTTGGAAGATACAATTCATATCTTCAAACATAGAATATATTTTAGATTATTCAGTTGAATAGACTCTTAATCTAATCCATGCAATGTAAATATTAATTATTGGAGCTGATTGAAATATGAATGTATACGTAGAAGGAAGCATTTAGATATCTGTTGTTAAAATATAAAATTCAAGAATATGCCAGCCTAAAATAAAAAAAAAAAATTTTAAAAAGAGAGAGAGAGAGAGAGAGAGAGAGAGAGAGGGAGGGAGAGAGAGAAAGAAAATGTGAGTGTACACAAATGAAAATATTTTTGACATTCATAAATGATGTCCAGGCACAGATAATCTGTTTGAAAATTTACAAAGTTTTATTACTTCAAATGAACTTTTAAACAGTCATATAGGCACTTGTGTTATATTAGGATAGGTTTGAAATATTGGGAGCATTGATTAATATTATATACTAATTTATTTCTGATCTTTAAAGATTCCATATTGGTATATATTGTCTTTTGATGTTGCTCTTGTAGATAGCAGAGTGGTTAATCACCATCCTCCCACACCATGGAAAAGGCCTGGGTTCAGATCCCAACAGTCATGCAAAGAATTATGGGCTTTTTTTCACAACTTGGCTGAATTAATTGGTCTCAGTGAAGAGTTGTATGATTTTTCTCATGAAAACTCAGATTTTTCACCTTGATTTGAAGAATATACACGATTACAGACACAATATATTGGCTCCTCATAGCCTGTTGCCTTGATAATTTAACACACACACACACACGCTTATTTGATGGTATTCATTTCAAGTACAAATTTATAAAAATTAAGAAAACCTACATTAAGTGTTTTTGCTATTGTTTTTACTTGTTTATTGTTTGTTTGTTTTTATTGTTTATTATTTTTTGTTATCTAGTAAGCAGATTAATTACTAAATTCAAGAACAGTGGTAATAATATAAACTGAAAAACTTTTCTTTTAAAGCATTTTACTAATATGTGCTGGTACCAAAAGCACCATAAAGTTACAGCCATGTTAGAAGAATGGCATTATCAGGAATGCCACAATCTTGCTCCTTTGAAAGGTAACAGATGCCACCATCATGTGTCACAATTTGGATCTGCAGTACTTTTAAAAAACTTTCTCCAGATTGGCACCACACCTGAATGCAGTGATGTTGTACTTTGAGCATCTGGCCTCCAGAGACAAGCTGCTCTTGTGCACCCATTTAGGAGCATTGGCAACTTAGAAATATTGTGCCACAATTAGTTTTTCATAATGAAAGACTTGTAGGCAGGTGTTCATCCATGAAATCTGTTTATACAGTGCTCTGCTCACAGTGATGTCAATAGCTTTGTCACTTGCTTAGAGAAGTCTGAGTTAAAGTTCCATCATAGACTGGAGAAATTTCTTCAGTCAAACTATAGTTAGCCAGTCTTAGGCAGAGGGATCCTTGTGTTAGCTGGTATTTTTTAGCCCACATAACATGAAGATTGGCTCCTGAATACACACACTTTACAGACACAACACATTGTGGCACAATATTTCTAAGTTGCCAATGCTCCTAAAACCCAATGAGAGCAACCTGTTGTTGATATGCAGATCCCCCCCAGTTGATGGTCAATTCTGACATGGCCTACTGCCTTCAACTTGCACACAGTATTCCAGGAAGTGTCAAAATGTTGAAAAACTCCAAAATCTGTTGTTTAAGTCCATACCTATGTCCTCCGAACATTTAAATGCTCTCTACATTCAGATTTGCTGAGTTCATTTCCACAACATAATAGGGCATTTTAACTGATGTCTCTGCACTCAACAGCTTCATTACTATAGTGTTAGGGAGTAAAACCCTTCAAGATTCATAAATGAATGTTAGCTCGATTTACCTGAGATTTTCAAGTTTTGTTCAGTTCTTCAGGAAAAGGGAATCCAAAAAAACTGCTTCAAGGTACGGTATGAAACTGCACATAATTCAGTTGTAGAATTAAATTAATTAATTGACATAGATGGAATTTGTATTTGAAAAACCTGCCTAAAGTATGCTACAAAATTTTTGAGAGAAGAACCTTGTGACAGGACAAAAGAATTATTTCCCCTTAAAACCTTGCATGACTAATACTAGAAGTATACAGAGAGCTAACTATCTGAAGCTTGATGAGGGCTTTTCGTTATACCATCTTCACAGAGCAAGTGAACGTATATGACCCCAGCATATGTTCCACTGTAGTAATCCAAATTTGGGGGGGGGGGAGTAAGTAGGCAAACAAAAAATCCCCCTACCTACCTCATATTTCACTAATAGTTTGGGTATTTGAAAATTTAGAGATTTAGAACATCCTAAAGGTTTTATGGAGGAAAGGGTATAAATGTTTCCACTCAGAAATCTGGGTGCATGCCTACTCGTCCCCTATAGTAGAGGTCCTGGATGGGCGGGAGGTTTTATATTTTGTTGTTAAATCTAAACTTATAGGATATTTGTTTAAGATCCCACTCCTCAGAAATTATTACAGGTCTGTTTATATTTATTGACTTGTTTGTTGATCTTACTGCTGGAGTCTCACTGGTTTCTAACTCGAATTTTGTGTCTTGTTTGTCTAATATTATAGTGTTTTCAAAGGATGGGTATTATCCTGTGTCTAAGTGGTGAGCTACCAACTCAGAACTAATTTTTTCTGTCCGGTCTATTTTTTTAACCTGCTTTTAAACTACTTTTGTGCTTTTGGATTCTCATATGTAACGAATTTCCCATGTTGCACACATTCTGGTGTGCAAGGAACTGCATACGCTCTATTTGTTTATTGTTTAAAATCTGTTAAACCTTAAACTTTAAGGTATGCAAATAGTTTCTTGGAGCTGCCAAAGGCTAGGTTTACTCCCAAATATTTGAATATTTTTTTCAAAGATTGTTGGTACAGTCAGTCCTCATATAGCACGATAGTTGTGTTCCTAGAAACCCTTGTGCAATGCAAAATCATGCAATATAAACAACAGGCCCTATGGGAAAAATAGGGTTAAGTGCCGACCACCCAAGATTGAACACACATTTGTAACCAAAACATTACCAAACACAATAAATAATCGTAATAAAATACTTACGTATTTTGTTACAACTATTACGTAATAAAATATTGCTAATGCTTTTGCTTCTATCGTAAGCAAACTTGTTTTTTATTTGATTTTCGATCCAAACAGTTGACAGCCGTTGTATCTCTTCCAATTCTTTGTCTTAATCTAATGGATTTTAATTACACTTTGAGTTGTTCCTGCTATGAAAATTTTTTTTTATTTTCTCTGCATTCTTTGTAATTCCCGGCGTTGCCTCATTTAGGTCTGTAGCACGTGCAATATCACATGGTCGTTCATTTCGCTCAAAGTGTTTCACAATTTCATATTTTTCTTTATCGATAGAGGCGGACTGGCCATAAGCCTTACTGGGAAAACCCCGGTGGGCCTGAGGCCGTTGTGATTTTGGCCATAAGCCATAGTATGAGGCCACTACAAATTTTCCCGGGTAAGAATTTTTGACCCAGTCCGCCTCTGTTTATCAACATTGCTTTTCTTTTTCTCTCTGAATCTGCAGTGTCATCACCAGGATGACATTTAGAATTACAAAATGAGGAGACACGCTTGATACACATAAACAAAGCTGCGCGTGTGTAGCAACTGAATAAACAACACCGTAAAGGCAGAGATACACTATTAACACCTCACATTTTACTAAAGCACATTTCTGTGGGTTACTACCATAAAACAATAAAAACAATTTCCAGTTGCGTTTCTGCTAGTGGAATCTGTTATAAACTGGTAGTAAACTCGATCTAATTGCATTTGCAATTATATCGATAGCTGGAATTGTGTTGGTTTTTACGTTATTATGGTGAAATGTTCCCCCTTCACTGATATAAAAAACATAAATACATTTTCAGAATCTTCTCTTCATTCCTATTGTGTTGCGTTCGACTGCCATTTCTTGTAAACGCAAAGGCGAATCATGCATAAGTGAATTCGGTTCATGTTATATAAGATATCTTTCCCCTATTTATAAATCGTGTATGATCGAATTCGTGTAATGTAAACACATGTTATGTGAGGACTGACTGTATGTATCAACATATGGGAGGCCTATCCATTGTTTTTTAATCATTTCTAATTTTGGTTTTCCTTTGCAATTTATTCAGCAGTATTTAAGGCACTATGTATAAGCCATTTTGGGTAACCGCAGTTGGAGAATCTGACCTTAAGTGATTCGATTTCCTGTTTACAATAATTCTCTATAGATGAAGACTTGAAAGTATTGCTGAACTGGGCTATTAAAATTGATTTTTTTGTGGGAAAGGGATCCATAGCTATTATAATGCAAATAATTACCCTTATTTGTTGGTTTATGATATATCTTTGTGTTGATTTTGGCAGCATTTCTTGTTGGTGTTAAATTTAAGAAGTTCAGACTGTTGTTTTTCATTTTCTGTTGTGAACTGCAGCCTTTTGTATACATTATTGAACTCATGAAATGTGTAGTCTAAGAGTGTTTTACACCCTCAGTTTACAAAAATCAAAATACTGCACAATTGCTCAAACATTATGCAATCCAAAAGCAGAGCCAGCACACTCAAGCTGTAGTAGTGCAAGACAAATTAAACTTACTGCAACCAAACATCATGTTTAAGCTTGCCTTGGTTTGTTATATGCTTGATGTCCACAAGAACATATTCTGACTGTTATGATTATTTAATATGTAAATTAACTTTACTTCTGGAATTTGAATTTCTCACTTACACATATGCATGTGTGCGATAACATTTGTGTGTGAATACACATGAATTCATTATAATGAAAATGGATATAACAAGTTCACAGCTATAGGGAGCAAAAAGAATAGAATTCACCAGATGTGTTTACGGTGTATTTTGTGAAATTTCTTGCTTGTAATGAGTAAGATAATTGTGAACTAAATGAAAATAACAAAAAAAAAAAAAAAAAATGAACAAACTTGATTTGTATGAATGTGATCATTTCAATCTTTTCCAATAAAGTCATATTGGCACTCAAATATGGCAATATCAGAATATATAATGCTGTCAATCACTTTGGAAACTCCATGCGTGTATGGAACCAAATTATTGCAATTTCCACTTGTTCATCAAATTATTTTGTGCATAATTTTATTGGGTAGTATTTTTTAAATGAAATTAGGTTATATTTTCTGCAGGTCTGGTTACATTCTATTAATATTTAAATTATCAAAATAAACTAAATTTTATCTGCCCTCAGAGTTACAATATGCACTGCTATTATTGACATTGAAGTTAATAAATGCTGCTGATGTTTACTTGGCTTGATGTAACAGAATAACAGTTAGCTCTGTTGGCAAGGAGATGAGTTTGGTTCTTCTTCTTCTTGCAAACTGCATGGCAAATATCCATCATATAAAGAAATTTAAAAGTCTTTAATTTTTGTTCCCAAATGTGAAATGTTTCCTTTCTGGGCAGTTTCCAGATATGAAATGTTTCCAAATGTGAAATGTTTCCTTTCTGGGTGGTACAATTTCATGTCTCAATTGCAGTTTTGTCACTTCCATTCATCAAAAGGGAAACTCCATTCATGGAGTTTCCCTTTTGGGCTGTTGATCAAAATTGATCTTGCAGTGTGCAGCAGAAACATACCCAAAATTAAGAAAGGAACCTGCAGTGAAGTTACCAAAGAATTATCAAACTAACTTCATTTATCAAAATTTCTAAGCCTTGAATTTAAACCACATTCTAAACCTTGAATTTAAAAAATAAATAAATAAATAATGAATAACTGCTTCCCTTTTAAGTTTATTTGATGTACATTTGAACAATGGTAATTGCTTCACATTTAGGAAGCAATTACCAATAATTGCTTCTCATATGTTGCTCCTAAATGCTTCACATTTAGGAGCAACATATGAGAGACATGCATCAAAAAAGTTAGATTGTCAATGCATTTCCCAGTCATATCGACATGGTTTGATTGATATTAGGAAACTCACTGCTTCTTTAAGTTGTGGCAAAGCTTCTGGGGGTGTATATAACCAGCAGTTGATTTTGCTTTGTTTTGCAGTGCTTTTTACTTCCACTCTTTTTGTAATTTTTAGAAAAGTGAGGACAAATGGGCCTGTTGTACTGGGATCCATGGTGAAATATGATTAAGTGTTAGCCAGTAAAATAATTTAATTACAAATAGATACTGTAGCTTTCGAGACAAATCATGCCTCTTTTTTCAACAGAAAAATTGAAACTTAAAAATTGAAATGGACACAGTTATGCGTGCACTGAATGACCTACCTCGAAGGCACGAGGTAGGTCATTCAATCGTTAAACTGGTGTTCGTTGTTGCTGCACGGACATGCACAGTTTATCTCCAGCGCTTGTCTAGACATAAAATGGTTGTCTCTAAGATGGGGTGTAGTCTCATGCCTTTGCAGTGGTTCATGGCTCTCGAATTGCTCAATATATTGAGTGACTCTAACCAGAGACGGTGGCGAAAGTGCCGGGAGTGGTCTATTATTTCATAGTCCTGCTTGGGATTGAGGTCATGGTGGGTAGTCCAGAAGTGCTCTGCGATTGCGGACTGGTCGGTCTCAGCAAGGCGAATTGCTCTGTCGTGTTCTGCAAGGCGGTCTTGAAGATGTCTCGAAGTCTCTCCTATGTAGCAGCTGTCACAGTCTTTGAATTGGCCACTGTTATTGATGGTGTGGGTGGTATTTCCTACAAGAGGTGTGAGGAGTCTTGCAATATATTTGGACAGTTCATATGTAGATGCATTGCAGCAGGACACTATAGGTCTGAGAGGAACACCTGGCTTATGGATTTTTGGTAACCCATAAAACTGTGGCAGTTGGCAGCCCATGGCATGAAGAAGCCGCCAAGTTGGAGTAGAGATTTTCTTTTCTTTAATCTATGCATAGACAAGTTTATTGACGCGCGATTCCAGATGTCTTAAGATCTTAATGGGTGGATCTGTCACAGGTTCATATACGTTGGGGTCTTGTAGGAGGGCCAGGGCTTTAATAAGGCGAATGACTCTCAATTCCTGACAACGCTGTTATGGCATCATTTGATGTAGTGTCGCTATTTACATCAGTCCCTGTCCAACAGGCCGTATACTGCACCAAGAGGCTCCTTGAGAATGACTAAAACCTTCCAAACAGAACATCACCGTCTACTGACGACATCGTACCGCCCTCAACCCGTGCTTGTCAAGCAGCATCTTTACCTTTGAGGATACCGTATACCAGCAAGTACATGGCACTGCTCTGGGCACCTCAGTTCCATAGTAGCCAACATCACCATGGAAGAATTGGAAGAACAGATATTCCTGAACCCACCAGTACCTATTACAACATGGTGCAGATATGTTGATGACATCTTCACCGTCATCCCACATGGCTCTGAAACAGCAATTCTAGAATATCTCAATTCCTTGTCTGTGTTCATCCAGTTCACTCTAGAGTTAGAGGTTAATGGATCTCTCTCATTCCTAAATGGCGCCTCCGTAGCCAGGTGGGAAGGAGCAGCAGTGCGTAGCACATGCTTCTTGATTAGACCGGGGTTCGAGCCCGTCACCACCAAATACGGAGGATGCGGAAAGGTCAGGGAATGACCACCGCATATTCCCGGAGAAATATGGCCTTAGTTGCTAATGCTCCTAAAAAAAACCAAATAACAACCATTCCTGAATGTCCTGGTAAAATGCGTGGGCACATATCTAGAAACCTCAGTATACCGTAAGCCTATGTGGTGCGGACAGTTCACAAACTACAGATCCGGCCATGTTCCCAGTCATCTCAACAGCACTGCCCCCACTCTATTCTCCAGAGCTTGGACCCATTCCAGCACAGATGAAGCTAGGCGCAACGAGATTTCTCGAGTGAGGACAGACTTAATCAATTGTGGCTGCCCAACACATGTACTAGACAACCCAGGCCAATATACCTACCGCCTATGTTCCCTACTATCCAGGCATGTCAGGCTGGATCTCGAAAATCCTCAGAGAATACCGCATAAAATGCGTGCAGTTGCCTGGTAGAAGCTTATGTTCTCTAGTTTCCCTGTCACCCCTCTCTTACGCAGCAGTGTAATATACCGCATAGCCTGCAAAGACTGTGACAGCTGCTACATAGGAGAGACTTCAAGACCGCCTTGCAGAACACGGCAGAGCAATTCGCCTTGTCGAGACCAACCAGTCAGCAATCGCAGAGCACTTCTGGACTACCCACCACGACCTCAATCCCAAGCGGGACTATGAAATAATAGACCACTCCCGGCACTTTCGCCACCGCCTCTGGTTAGAGTCACTCAATATATTGAGCAATTCGAGAGCCATGAACCGCTGCAAAGGCATGAGACTACACCCCATCTTAGAGACAACCATTTTATGTCTGGACAAGTGCTGGAGAAAAACTGCGCACGTCCGTGCAGCAACAATGAACACCAGTTTAATGATTGAATGACCTACCTTGTGCCTTCGCACACCTCACTGCACGCATAACTGTGTCCGTTAAGTTTAAATTTTTCTGTTGAAAAAGAGGCACGATTTGTCTTGAAAGCTACAGCATCTATTTGTAATCAAAGATATTCAGTATCTATTTGTAATTAAATTATTTTACTGGCTAACACTTAATCATCTTTTAGAAAAGTGCTAAAATTGGTTTCAAGTAACAGATTTAACAAATGTTTCATTGGTCTATTCCTTGAATAACTACATTATAACCATGTTCAGCCACACACACACACCCTGAGAGTAACCTACACTACCTGGTCACTTTATTAGGATTATGAGTTAATATCATGTTGACCACCACTGATTGGAATCACTGCTTCAGCATGATGTGGCACTGAATGAACAAGATATTAAAAAGTGATATAAGGAATATTGAACCATTCATTTAGTAAAACTGTCCTCAATTCTTGGAACAGTGTGAACAGATGATTCTAATGATTAAATGTCCTTCCAGTTCATCCTACTGTTGCTCAGTGGGATTTAAATCTGAAGACAGGGCTGGCCAGGATAGATTCTTGAGGTCTTCATTATGTTCCTCAAAGCACTCTTTCACATATTTGGCATGGTTGGTGGTTGTGCTGCCATCTTGAAAGTATCCCTGTCTGATAAAATTCTATAAATTCCATTTATAGCTTTTCATCAGACCATATGACTTGCATTTAATCCTCCATTATGCCTATCCTTTGCATTCCTTGACTAATGCAATTGTATTTTCTGGTTGATCCCTGAGACCACTGGCCTCCATGGTGTCCTACTCCTGAATGCATTCTTTGTAGGGTTCTTATCACGGTGCAATTCTGATGCCTAGTGATGTTACCACATGTAGAGCTTTTCATCGTTTGTCAATGATTGCACTTAATTTTCTTTCATCTTCTCTACCATCTTACATTTTTGGCACATTTTATGTCAATTCTTCAATGTTTTCTAGGCATTTTTTTCAATTATTAAATACTCGAGTTCCACTAGCCGTTGAACTTAACAAATTCAGCTATTTCCTCTATGTGACTTTAAACATGCACTAGCATTCATACCTCTTTGGAAGTCTGTGAAATTCTGCTCATTCCCATTAGTAGTGAATTGGTTTTGGCACTAGTCTGGTTACATGACTTTATAACACTATTGCACATGACACGCACACCACATGACCTTTTTAATATTTTTGCATTGATTGTTGCATTTTTTTTTTTTTTTTTTTTTTTTTTTTTTGGTAGTTGTTGGCGCATCGGCTTCTGTGGCCATAATGCACCTCCCAAGGTTTCTGGGGTACTTTTATCCAAGCCCGAGGCGGGATTCGAACCCGCGACCTTTGGGTTGCCAGGCAGGAATTTTACCCACCCGGCTAGCCCGGTCGGCATTGTTGCATATAAGTCAAATATTCATAGCTCTAATAATGTGCTTATGCCGTGCATTTTAAACTCAGTTTTAAGTACTCTTCTACTTAAGTACAGACTCATTCAAGAAAAAGCCAAAATGGTTTATAAAAAGAAGGCTCCTTCTATTTTAACAAAAGCTTTACATTTACTTTCTTACATATTGCTTTCAACAGGGATAGATTATCTCATATGCTGCTGAGAATCTTGAAGGGCAGCTGCTGTTGAACATTATATTCTGAATATTTTCATGATTATTTTATTCTTTGACTGGAATTGCTCTTCTTCTCAAATCTTCCTTATTTAAATAAATGATTTTTTTTTCCATTGAATGAATATGCTTTGAAATCCTATTACACCTTTAATGTTTTGAATATTTCAGACCATAGTTGTGCCTAAACCAGTCTGCAGCAGGACTCAAGACTGATCGCCAGTAAGGTACTGAATCCTAACACACTTTATGGGTCTCCAGTAAATTGCTTCACTTTTACAGACAAATCAAAAAGAAAAAAAAAACACACTCTCACTCTCTCAGATCTCAATAGCAATTTCTTGAATTTAGTACTCAGTCTTGGTTCCTCATTGCATTCAAATCATATCTTCTATCTTTCATCTCTGCTTGTTGACCTGGAGGAATTATTAATGGTATCTTTAGTTAGTGCTATAGTTAACTAATCTGAGGTAAAGAGAGAAAGAGAAAAAAAAGTAGGGCCTCCCAAAGCCATTCTGTATTTTTCACCTACACAATATACAAATCAGCCTATTAAAACATATTTTGTTCTGCTATGAGCACAAAGACCATTGCACTTACTAAGCAGTGTAAACTCTGCTAACTGCAAAAAAAAAAAAAAAAAAAAAAAATTGAGATAAGGAGATTCTTGTACTTTCATAATTTTGAAAAGGCAGAATAGCATCAGCTATTTTATAATTTTGAATAATGAAAAGGTGTAGAATTTAAACCAACTTTTTATAAGAATTTTCCCAGAGTTTTGCTTTCTTATTTATCAAAGAAAATCAGTGAAGCAAATTATCAGTCATTTAAATTTATTAAATTTAGTGATACATACATATGAAAGTAATACACACATTGCCGACCGGGCTAGCCGAGTGGGTAAAGTACCTGCCCGGCAACCCAAAGGTCGCGGGTTCGATTCCCGCCTCGGGCTTGGATCAAAGTACTGCAAAAACCTTGGGAGGTGCAATATGGCCACAGAAGCCGATGCGCCAACAACTACCAAATCAAAAAAAAAAAAAAAAAAAAAATTCACACATTCTGCTTAACCATTCTGATTAACCATTAGAAGTGAATTTCAAAAACTTCCTTGCATGTAAAGGAAATATTTATTCTGCTCTTCATTGAAAAAGATTTGCAGGGTATTTTATAATTGCTTGACACAATTAGAAGACCTTATTTGCATGCTTTTACATATTTTTGGCCAGCCAAGGAATGAAAAACAAGTTTATATAAATAAATCCTTACATCTTGAATTACTGAGATATAGCCACCTTAACTATCTGGCCTCAGCCATGTCAAGAAGTTATTTTATTTATTGGACAAAATCAGTAAATGGGGAATTTTATGAAAACAACATTAATAATCACTAAAATGTTTAACTTGTAATTTTTTTTATATTACAAGTGCTGAAGGTGTCCCCTGCTTGCCAAGACATACTTAATAAAAGTACGCAGGATTTAGGTCTTCTGGGGACATGAAAAGGACTATCTCACCCTATCCATTGTTGAGTATAGCACTCAAAAATCCTTGTCAATCTGATTGCAGAAATTTGTGCTGTAATTCTTAAAACATTAATTCATCAAAGAATAGCATTCCCTGTGAGACAGGAGAACATAGTGCAGTGGAAGTGGCACTTATTTTTTAACACCACACTGACTGAAAAGCACCACTGGTGCCACATAGATCCTGTATAATTTGGATTTTATACTCCTATATATGTATATTATTATTATCATGATTCTACTTCTCTTAAACAGAACTCCTGTTTCCATTAAGAGTGGATCTGTTCCATGTTGCTGAAGAATCCACTGGTATAATTATAGCTATTGCAGTGGATTGTTTTTGAAAGCTTGCGCCTGTTAAAGTAGGAGATGTTTGAAATTAGTTGGCTGTGCTAGCTAAATAAATAAATAAATCTTTATTGAATGTACCATAGCCAGTAAATAACAAAGTAAAAGGTACATTATGCTTGTCATGGCAGGAAACCAGAGACTTCTTTCATTTCAGCTAATTTCAGATATTCTTTTTTAATGGTGTGATGCAGCAGTGATGTGGCCCTCTGTTAACTAAGTATTAAGGAAAAAATGAATGTCCCTCCTTAACTGCAGTAGGAACTGTTCCTACTGCAGTTAAATGCTTTGTGGTTAAGGATTCAATAATGAAGATATTATTCTGCTAAAGGTCATTTAATGCAACTGAATTTCCTTTAGCTTCACCAAGACACCTCATGTTTTGGACCAAAAAATTAGCACCTTTAATTGCTTAACATAATTAGTGTATACTATATATTCTCCAAGTCCTTTGTGATAGTATAGTGGTTTTATTGCTTTTCACTCTTCTGAAGAGATCTGGGTTTGAATCCTGGCAAAAACTGCAGGAATTCTTGAAGTCTTCTTCAATCTGACTACAGCCAATCTTAAGTGGTGGTAGTCCTTATTTCCCCCCCCCTCCTCTCCTCCTCAAAAAAATAACAAAGTTGTAAAAAAATGGTTTGAAGCTTAGAACACAAAAAAATGCATGTATGGATAAGAAATTATTCATAAGCTAATTTATTTAATAATAAATAATTTATTCTTCTTAACAGAATAACAAAATTATTTGTATTTAGCTAAAGCCAAGATAGCTTTAGCTATTTTATAATTTTGAAGCACAGTAAAATCCTATTACAGTGAATACTGTTCTAATGAAAATTTGCCTATAACAAAAATATTTCTTGGTTCCAGGCAACCCTCCACATTATTATTAGTGCTTTGTAAATCTTGCTTGAATGAAGTAGTTCAGAAAAAAAATTCAGTGCAATGAATCATTTTCAGTCCACCTTACTCATAAAATGTATTAGCATTAGTAGTGGTGTATGATGCAAGAAAGCAAACTTATACAGTATCAGCCAAAAAAAAAAAAAAAAAAACCTATTGGTATTGGTTTTCAAATAAAGAAAATTGTGTGTGAAAAATCATGAATGGCTAGGTTAGGAACAAGTAAATACTACCTTGGTTTTTTTTTTTGGAAATAAATGTATTTCCAAAACTCAACTCATTATCTAGAGCATTGTATTCAGTGCACCCTATATTGTAAATGTGGCTAAGAAAGAAATATAAAGAAACAAAACAGCATTTGCTCAAAGAAAAAAAATATAGAAGTTTTGAAAGAATAAATGGATGGTGTGTGATGACCCAGTCTTTGAAATGGCAAATTTTTATACCAGCACATACTAATATTTTCTTCTTTCTACAGAACAAAAGAAAAAATCACTTCACTCAAAAAAAGAAAAAAAGAAGATGATAATGGAAGCATAACAAAAGAGACTTGCCGTGTTTTTTTTTTTTTTTTTTTTTTCATAATTGCATGTCTTTGCTCTAGAAATTTCTAGACACATTCCCATAAGCAGTCCACTCATTAGGCAGAAAAATCATTAGAATTGGCAGCCTTATTTGATTTTAACACAGTCTGAAATTGTACATCTTAGATTGCACTAAAATTGACTTTTCATATTAATGAGCAAAAAATAAAACACTTAGCTGATTTATAGAGCTTCTTAATGTACTGTTATGTAATTGACTTAATAATAATAATAGCAATAAGAGCTTAATTTACGGTACTCACCTCAATTGATCTGCTTAGTTACATGGTATTCAATTGGAAATGAAGTTTAAAATAAATTTAAATAAATAGACAGAATTGTTAAAAACCTGTAATTAAAATTTGCTCAAGGAAGAAGTGCACTACCTCGTCCCTGGTTGTCATTTATAAAATATTAATATAAATATAAATATTTATAAAATAATAATATAAATGACAACCAGGAACGAGGTAGTGCACTTCTTTTCCTTGAGCAAATTTTAATTATATAAAATATTAATATTTGTAAAATAATAAGAGAAATTTACTTCAATATAGTACGTAGAACACTTCCGTATGATACTCTCCAGAAATTAAAACAAAAAAATCGAAAATCTTACATTAGAGTAATAAATAATTAAAAATCAATTTAACTAAATAACAATATAGGTTAAATTGATTTAGATGATTTATAGAGCTTCTTAATGTACCGTTGTATAATCGACTTAATAGTGTGAATAGCAGTAAAGCTTAATAGACGGTACTCACCTTGATTGAACTGCTTATTTACATGAAGTTGGGGTGGAAATGAAGTTTAAGTTGAAGTTTAAAATAAATTAAAATAAGTTAATTGAATGAATACGGAATTGTTAAAATTTGCTCAAGGAAGGTAGAAGTGCACTACCTCGCCCCTGGTTGTCATTTGAAAAATTGAAATTTAAAATAATATGAAATAAGCAAGGCCAATAGTCACATGAGTGACTTTCATATTAGCATTAGCATTAGTAGAGGCATATGATGCAAGAAAGCAAGCTTATGCAGCATCAGCCAAAAAAAATTAAAAAAAACACTTCCACTTCACCCCTCCGTTCGTTCGAAATACCTGTCCAGCTGAGCCTTAAATTTATTTAGGCTATTAACTTCCACAACAAGGGATGGATATTAAATGTCATCGGTTGGCAGTGATAAGAAAGAGGGAAACCATGTATTTAAAGGATTTCAACTTATTTTAATTTATTTTAAACTTCATTTCCACCCCCAACTTCATGTAAATAAGCAGTTCAGTCAAGTTGAGTACCGTCTATTAAGCTTTACTGCTATTCACACTATTAAGTCAAATTAATTTTTAATTGTTTATTACTCTAATGTAAGATTTTCAATTTTTTCGTTTTAATTTCTGGAGAGTATCATACGGAAGTGTGCTACATACTATATTGAGGTAAACTTCTTATTATTTTACAAATATTGATATCAACGTAGAACATATTGAGAATTACAGCTCTGGTTCATACTACAAAATATTAATATAAATGACAACCAGGGACAAGGTAGTGCACTTCTTCTTCCTTGAGCACATTTTAATTACAGGTTTTTAACAATTCCATCTTTATTTAATTTAACTTATTTTAAACTTCATTTCCACTTCAATACTAAGCAGATCAATTGAGGTGAGTACCATCAATTAAGCTTTTGTTGCTATTATTATTATTAAGCAAAAAATAAAATTAAAACATTAGAAACAAAAATTAATACATGAAAATTAACAATAAATTATGTTTATAGTATTGTACTTCTGTACTTTATCAAAATCTTAGACGATATATTTTCTTATATATATATATAGTAATAGGTACTGTATATAATGTCTTATATGTATATTGCACTGGAGTGACGGATAAAAACAAGTTTAAGCCAACTTATATGCATATGAAAAAATGTATATATATATATATATATATATATATATAAATGAAAATATACATTTTTGGCTTCAAAATAATAAATTTGAGCAGTATTCATTTAAATGAAATTTCAGTACAAAATGATTTATGTGCCTCTTAAGAAGTTTGCTGTCACAGAATTTTAATGTTTAAATTCAAATTATATTATTTATTTAGCATTTTATATCTCTAAATAAGTTAAATCAAAATCAACATGTAATGACTTATTTAATTTTGAATTTTTAAGATATATATTTGTGGTTTTGTCTCTATTAAAGTTAATTTGGTGTTTGACAGTAATTAATAAACTAAATCCTGCTTATACTCCAGGATGGCCATTTGAACAGTGTTCAAATTTTTTTGTATTTTCACACACATAGCCCACCCATGGCTACATCTGTGAAAATTAGTATCGCTTCCAAACATTATATATTTTGCAATTACAGTAATTGGAAATAAATGAAAGAGGCAGTCTAAATTAGTAGTGCTTTGCACTTATATATGCCAAACAATAACAAAAGAGAAAATAATTTTCTCTTTAACAAAGAGAAAAATATTTATATTCAAACTTTTATAAGTTACAAAAGCATTTTCAGACTGGAAATGCCAAGAAAGTAAAAGGACCAATTTTTTTATTATTAAAAAATTATAATTCATGATCACTTTTGTCTTACCACATTATCAAATGAATAATAAAATTTCTCTGAAATCAGGAAATAGCTTCCTAAAATTTTCTTGCCATCATATTACTCTAAAATGTTAACTATTTCATTAATCATAATGTTTTTTTATTTTTTTTTTCTTAAAATCCAACATATATAGCTGTTTCAATTAAAAGGTCCCAGAGTCTATCTTGCTTCTTTTTAGGATTGCTTTTTTTTTGTCATGTTTGAGACACAAATTTTTTAATTAGATGTTAAAATTGAACTAAGTATCACAATCTAAATTTTACAGTTTTTAAATTTAATATTTGCCTAATCAAATAATTTTATTAGGCAAATAATGTTGCTTTTTTTTTATCCCATCAGTGGGGAAGTTGTCCCCCATACTCAATTTATTCTAAAAATGTTGTCAGTGTTGCATTAGAAGTGGCAAAAGATGCAAAGAAAGTAAGCTTATACAGCATCATCAAAAAAAAAAAAAAAAAAAAAAAAGAAATACTTTCCACATCGTTTGCCTATCTCCTCTAATAATTTGCCTAATTCTTCCTTAAATTTGTTAAAACTACCCACTTCAACAACACCAGATGGATGTTTGTTTCAATAGTCAACTACCTACCCTCTGGCAGAAAAAAAAGCAAATTTCCACATATCTATCCTTTATCATTTAAATTTATGTCTAATTATGTATGTTGTCTCAGCAAGAATAAGATACCATCAACATTTAGCTTACTCAATTCATTCAAAGCCTTAAACTTAACACCTCAATCAGATCTCCTTACAGGTGCCTAGTTTTCAGATGGGAACATACCAAGAAAGACTTAGAAAGTCTTTCTTGGTATGTTCCCCTCATTAATCTCATTTCCCTTATCTGCACCCGTTCCAAAAGATCTACATCCTACCTAAAATGAGGCTTCCAGACCTGTATGCAGTAATGTGGCTTAACCCTACCCAGTGTGAGCCAGCATTATTTCTTCTGTCTTCCCGTTCTGGTTCAGCTGAAAAATGAAAAAAAAAAAAATGAATACTGAATATGAGCTCTTCAAAAATTATTTATTTGCAAGGTTACATAAGTTATTATATATTTTACATAAGTTATTATATACAGTGTATAATTTATTGATAAAACATTATGAAAATGTTTTAGACATTTTAAATATTTATTATTTATATGATTTTAGTGTGGTATTTCTTGAAACATTAACCGGGATGCAATAATGGTTTTCTGGAGCATGTCTGTTTCTTTACCAAACTGTTACTTTTCTTCCACCATTCCCACTTGCTTCCTTTATAGAAGTTTTTTTTATTCAGTCCCATGTTAATAATCACACCAAAACAAAGCCTTTAGTTCATTTATTGAAAATGAAACCCAGTCAGGCCATATAGAACAATTAGAAAGTAGCTTATTTGAAAGAATTTCTTTGGCATAATTATTTGTTTCACTTAAATTTTTTTCAAAAAATCAGTAAAAAAACAGCTGAAAATATTCAATTTCAGTTTTTGGAATACTTTAATTACTACTTTGGTCACTGTGTATTTATGTTCATCAAATTGTTTATGTGAAGTATAAATAGAAGGCAGTTCAATAATTACACCAGAAGAGCAGGAGAACAAGCTATATAATCAGCAAAACAGAAAGGCACATCTGACATGACATTGGACTGCAAAGGTTACTCATTGCCTTATTTATACAACAGGATAATCACCTCATTATCTGCTGGCAAAATTCCTGTATATAATTGATAAAATCCTGCAAGCTATCATACTACTACTCATGAATTATACTACTTATAAATAATGGTTTGGTGTAATTCATCACTGTGCTTCTAAATATTAACATAAGTAAAAAAAAAAGTCTGGGATACTCTTCTTTTTCAGAAACTTCTCAACTCAGCTTGCCTAACCCCTTTGAACTTTGATTGCAGATGCCTAGATTAGGTTTTCTGCCATTAGTCTCATCAATTCATCTGACATCCATTTAGATATAAGCCTTGAACAGTATCTCTCTTAGTTGGTACAAAAAAAAGTAGTAGCTTCTACAATTACTTCCCTGATTGCATCCTATTTAGAATTTACAGCTGTAGTTGGTCCACAGAATAGAATTTAAAGACTGTCTAAATCCATTGTAGTCACCTTTAGAAAAGCAAAAATCCCTCCTGTTTACCTTTGACAGTTCTGTTTTTTAAGTAGATCCCACATCAGTACACTGTGTTCTCTGCTATCTAGTATTTATTTTATCTGGGGTTCCTAATACATGAAGAATCATTTTGGAAGTGTAAGCAAACGTAAATTTGATTTTATTTGAAGAGAGATAGGGGGAAAAAATATAAACAACAGGCTTATATGATGTTTGTTCTTGTATAGATATTTAACTGCATACAGCTGAGGCGCCTCCGTAGTCAGGTGGGAAGGAGCAGCAGTGCGTAGCACACGCTTCTTGATTAGACCGGGGTTCGAGCCCGTCACCACCGAATATGGAGGATGCGGAAAGGTCAGGAAATGACCACCGCATATCCCCGGAGCAATATGGCTTTAGTTGCTAATGCTCCTAAAAACCAAATAACAAACAAACAAACAAACAAACAAGCATACAGCTGCAGTTAAACATCTCCTCATGCATGCCTCCTCACACTCAGTTGTATTTTTTTCTTTTTATTCAAATAAAATGAGTTTAAGTTAATTTCAAAAATACACCTATGGAATATTTAGACTAAACTGACTAAAAGGAACAACTTCCCCATTAAAGAAAAAACAGTTGGTTAGGCACATTTTAAATTTAGATGTCATAAATTCAAAATGGTAATAATTTAGTTTAATTTTAGCATCAGTTTCAAAAATTTCAGCCCAAATATGACAGAAAAGATCAGAAGACAAATAAGTGAAATATACTCCAATGCCTTTTAATTGAAACATCCTGTAACATAACCTCAAATATGTAACCTAAAATATTCAGATATTTTATACCTGAAAGAAAATTACATAAATTATTTACATCTAATTTTGAAAATATATATATATATATATATATATTTTTTTTTTTTTTTTTCTATTTTACTTTTTAACACCTAGTGCAGTTTATTGCTATTTGCCATCCGGATTAAATACTGTTGCTGTCTAAGATTAAAAGTTATAATATTATAATAATATGAAACTGCATAATATTCATATGATATATGTATAGCTAGCTACATTTTTTTTCTCTCATCATTCTTTGCCCACTTTCTCTGTGCCTCATAGATGAATGCTATTTTTTTAAGCTGTGGCATTTTAGAGTAACTAACCATTCGGAACCATTGTATGTAATAAATGAATTTTATAAATGTTAGTCCTGATATCTAGAAATAATATTCCACCATGATTTAAATTCAAAACAAGATTGTATTTTGATGATCAATGTAAATGTTTTTGAAAAATATTCTTTGTAACATTTTATTCATATTCTAGAAGAAATAAGATAGGAGTGATGCTCTGTCATCAAAAAAATATTCTAAGAAAAATAACTGAAATTGTCCACCTATATCATATAGGAAATGAGAGAAAAAAATTAAATCTATATAAGACTGTTATTTATCTTAACTTTATAATAAGTGCAGTTTATTTGTGAATGACAATAAAATATAAAGAAATCTCTTCTGTTTTGTATGTCTGCCCTATCAAAAAAATTAAGTCCTTTTTATTCATATGATCATACTTTAGGCCAGAGCTGTGCAAACCCAGGCCCATGAGATGCCTGAGGCCTTTGATGCTCTCTTTCCTGCAACCTGTTGGAAATATTTGAAGAGAGAGATAGATAGGATACATTTATTTTATGTCTAGTATTCCCAGACTGTACTCATAATTTGCAAAGTGAAGGAGAGCAAGCACTGAAAATAGTTTTCCAGTGTTGACAGATGGCCAAGCTTTGTGAAACACAACACTGCTATTAATTGATAATGAAACATTCTGCAGCAGAATGTGCATCAGCTTTTTTTTTTTTTTTTTTTTATTCCTATCAGAAGAAAAACTGACACATTTTTTAATTAGAAAATTATATCAATTGTGCAAGATATCTTAATGCAGCGATCAGTGGTTTATATGACCGACTTTGGCCCTCTGGTTTCAAAAGGTTACAGAATCTTTTTTTTTTTTTTTTATCATTTTATGGTTACATTTAAAGTAAGCAGATTTCTTTATATCTGATATTATTAGTAGTAGAAGTTTCAAATGAATTAAATGTGTACAAACAATATTACAGATAATTAGATTTTTTTTATGTTAAAAAAATATGATAATTAACTGACTGCAGTATTTACAAATCACATCTATCTTCCATTTCATACATTTCTGTAGAGAAGAAAGTTTTGTTTTACAATTCTGTTGTACTCTTTATGTGATCCATAATCTGTTGTTAAAAGTTCTCTCAAAAATTTTAAATTCACTGTATTAATTGAATATTTTCATTAAATCCAAAAAAATTACAAACTTTTGTAGTATATTTTGGATTTATTTTCATTAAACTTTAATGGAACCAACATATCTGTATGAAGAATGATGAAATCAGATTTCACTCCATTTTTCCAAATGTAAAATGAATGTTTTGATCCTTTTTATTTCCCTCCCTTTTTTTATCAATCAAAAAACTTTACTAATGTGCATTGGCCAGTGTAAATTGGCATATATAGTTGATTTTATTTTCAGACTTTGTTTTTCTTAACACTTCCATAGTAACAATAGTAGTAGCAATTTTTCATAGGAAAAATTGCTACTACTGTTTCTAAATTTAAACAATAAAAGGTTTGTTTTCATTATTCAGCCATGTGAAAAATGTAATGCATGACTGGTGTTTTGTTATTTATTTTTTGTAGTTCTTGCATTCATTTGGTTCCTCTATTTTTGTAATCATTACATCTGAAAGATAAGATTCATTATATATTGCTTAAAAAATTGAGTAAATTAACAGCAGTCTCCAAAGTTTGTTTTGAACAGACCAGAAGGAAACAAAAATTGAGAAGACATTATTACTATCAGGAGCTGACATTTTTTACATCATACCATATTTTTAAATACAGTCAGTCCTCGTAGAGCAGGATAGTTGTGTTCCTAGAAACCCTCGTGCAATGCAAAATCGTGCAATATAAACAACAGGCCCTATGGGAAAAATAGGGTTAGAACACACATTTGTCACCAAAACATTACCAAACACAATAAATAATCGTAATAAAATACTTACGTTGTAATAATATACTTATGTATTTTATTACAACTATTATGTAATAAAATATTGCTAATGCTTTTGCTTCTATCGTAAGAAAACTTGTTTTTTGTTTGATTTTCTATCCCAACAGATGACAGTCGTTCCATCTCTTCCAATTCTTTGTCTTAATCTAATGGATTCTAATTACACTGAGTTGTTCCCGCTATGAAAGTTGGTTTTATTTTCTCTGCATTCTTTGTAATTCTCGGCGTTGTCTCATTTAGGTCTGTAGCACGTGCAATATCACATGGTCTTTCATTTCGCTCAAAGCGTTTCACAATTTCATATTTTTTCTCTTTCGACAGAGGCGGACTGGCCGTAAGCCTTACTGGGGAAACCCCGGTGGGCCGGTGTGATTTTGGCCATAAACCATAGTATGAGGTCACTATAAATTTTCCCGGGTAAGAATTTTTGATCCAGTCCGCCTCTGTTTATCGGTATTGCTTTTCTTTTTTTCTCTGAATCTGTAGTGTCTTCACCAGGACGCTTCCTTTTCACACCTTTTAAGTATTTTACTAATTTTTAGGGAATAAAGCACAATTACAAAATGAGGAGGCACGCTTGATACACATAAACAAAGCTGCGCGCGTGTAGCAACTGAATAAACAATACCGTAAAGGCAGAGATTAACACCTCACATTTTACTAAAGCACATTTCTAGGGGTTACTACCATAAAACAATAAAAACAATTTCCATTTGCGTTTCTGCTAGTGGAATCAGTTATAAACTGGTAGTAAACTCGATCTAATTGCATTTGCAATTATACCGATAGCTGGAATTGTGTTGGTTTTTACGTTATTATGGTGAAATCTGTTTCTCCTTCACTGATATAAAAAACAATACATTTTCAGAATCTTCTCTTCATTCCTATCGTGTTGCGTTCGGTTGGGGTGATTCCGCGTTCGACTGCCATTTCTTGTAAACACAAAGGCGAATCGTGCATAAGCGAATTCGGTTCATGTTATAGAAAATATCGTTCCCCTATTTATAAATCGTGTATGATCGAATTCGTGTAGTGTAAACACGTGTTATACGAGGACTGACTGTATAGGTTAAGAACTGATATATTTGTGCCCAAGAAGTGTTTCAAAAAATCTTGTCATGAACGTTTACTAATTTGCGAACCAATAATTAGAAACCACTGCATACTCATCTAGACTTTCTGGATAAAATCCAGTTATCCAAACTGAGTATAATAACCATTAACTTCATAGATTAAAATAAAAATATTAACTTTATACAACTGTTTTGTATCTGTAAAAAACCTATTATTATAAAGTTAAAGTTTTATGTAGTAAAACTCAATGCCATTTAATTAATGCTGGTTATGAATTATCTTGCTGTTTCACTCTCAAAATGTAAACAGAAGTATTCCTTGTGATGCAAGTGAAATAAGAGGTGTGGCAATCAAATTCCTCAGCTGGTGCAATAAAAAGAACACAAAGTGAAGGAGCTTAATGGTTTTATTTTTATTAAAAGTAATCACCACCTGATTGAATGCACTTATTACACTGTGTTAAATTTTTCTGAAAAGAATCAACGAAGGCATCCAAAGGGATTGACTCACAAGGATGTTTAGTCTGGCAGTTACAGTTTTCTTTTATGCCCTCATCATCCTAAAATCTCTTTCCTTTGAGGGCAGTTTTTCAACTTGGGAAAGAGGAAGAAGTCTGCTGGTGCTAGATCAGAAGAGTAGGGTGAATGGTTTAGCTGTAGAACATTTTCTTCAGAAATATCTTCACAAGTGTGGAATGGGTGGGGAATTGTCATGCAACAAGAAGCAGCTGTCTTTCTCTCAAAATTGTAACCTTACCCAAGAAAACTGCTTCAGCAGTTTTTTGAATCATCTGTGCATTGAATACAGCATTGACTCTCTCCCCTTCGGATAAAAATTCCTTGTGAGTCAAACCCTGTTTGTCTAAAATCACGATCAGATTCATCTTGATCCTGAACTTCTAAACAAACAAAACTTGATGATTATTTTGAAGTCCATTGTATGCTCTGACACTTTGTCTTTGGGTTGGACTAAAACTCACAACTCTCATCTCCCGTGACAATACAGTTGACAAAATTGGGATTATCTTGACAAATTTGCATGATGACTCTTCATAGCTTCTGCTCAATCCATGAGGCTGTGCACCAAATATTTTGCACACACCTTCCTTTTCTCTAAATTATTTGTGCAGAATTTGACAAATCATTTCCATATTCATATCCAACTCATCAGTCATCTTCCCTAAGGGCCAAACAACAATTTCTTGCTACAGTTTCCCAAACTTTTGCAACTCTGTTATCATTTCGAGAGGTTGATAGACACCCTCTAGTTGGGTCATTGCAAACATCCTCACATCTGCCTCTGAAACACCTGTTCCATTCAAACACACTGATATGACTTAAATGTTTCATCACCATAAGCAGTTTTTCACGTTTCATACCTTTCAGTTAGTAGTAGTGGCATGTGATGCAAGAAAGCAAGTGTATGAGCTTATGCAGCATCAGCCAAAAAAAAAAAAAAAAAACACACCATTCCCTCCAAATACCTGTCCAGTTCCTTCTTAAATTTATTTAACCTATCAACTTCCACGACAGATGGAAGTTTGTTCCAGCAATTAACCATCCGCTGGCTAAAGGCAAATTTTCGCACATCTATTCTACATCTGTCTTTCTTAATTTGAATTTATGCCCCCTTAGGTTCGTAATCTGATCCCATCAGAATTCAGCGTGCTCAACTCATTCAAGGCCTTATACACCTCAATCAGATCGCCGTGCAGATGCCTAGTCTCTAGCCACTGCAATTTGCAGAACTTAAGCCTCTCTTGGCAAGAGGATCCCTTCATTCCCCTCACCAATCTTGTTGCCCTTCTCTGTACACGCTCAAGCAAATCTACATCCTTCCTAAAATGAGGCCTCCAGACCTGTACGCATACTCAAGGCGTGGCCTGACCATTGCCTTATACAGAGGGACAATCACCTCCTTTTCCCTGCTGGCAAAATTCCTATATAGCATTGACAAAACCCCATGACCTGCCCTGGCAGCCTGTCTGCATTGCTCAGAAAACTTCATATCTGACTGCACAATTACTCCCAGGTCTCTTTCATTTTCTACCACCTTAAGTGTAGTACCACACAGTTGGTACGTTTCTCTGGGGTTACTTCTACCCATATGCAGTACTTTGCATTTGTCAAGGTTAAACTTCAGTTGCCACTTCTTAGCCCATCTGACCAAATTATCTAGATCCTGTTGCAGTAGCACACTGTCATTAACAACCCTGCGAACCTTTGTATCATCTGCAAACTTCAACACTAAGCCTGATATACCTTCATCAATATCATTGATAAATATACAAAACAACAGAGGACCCAACACAGAACGCTATGGGACTCCACTAATAACATTACTCCACAAAGAGCAGCAGGCATTGATTACCACCCTCTGTCTTCTCCCACTCAACCATCCTTTTATCCATTGTAGCAACTTACCCTTAATACCATTCTGCTCCAATTTGTACAATAGTCTTCCAAGCGCAAGTGTCAAAAGCTTTCCTGAACTCCAAATATATGATATCAAAATTATTTTTTGCATCCAGATTCTTTGTAACCACATCATAATATTCTATCAGATTTGTCAGACAAGACTTTCCCTTAACAAACCCATGCTGTGTCTGAATTATTGCTGCAGTCTTGTCTAGATGATCCTGCAATGCATCTTTAACCAGTAACTCCATTATTTTACCCGAAACAGAAGTTAAACAGACTAGTCTGTAATTACTTGTCACCCTTCGATCGCCCTTTGTGAATTGGGGGATACATTTGCAAATTTCCAGTCCGTGGGGACTTCCCGTGGTCCAAGGATGCTCTCATAATTATGGCTAAGGGTTTGCTTAGTTGCTTTGCCGCCTCCTTTAATATAACTGGATAGATCCCATCCACTCCAGGTGCCTTTCTTATGTTTAACTTCAACAGTTTCTCCTCCACTTTGCTCTCAGTTATTACAAAATCATTAAGCACCCTGCTACAATTTGATAACCTTGTGGCATTTTCAAACCTTAATAATTCCTCATGTGTGAATGTAAATGCAAAATACTCATTCGGTTTGTTTGCTATCTGAGCAGGATCATCAACAGTGGAACCATCGATATCAAGTGGACCAATCAAATTCATCCCTTTCCTTTTAGAGATTATATAACTAAAGAAATCCTTGCTGTTTTTCGTAGCATCTTTTGCCAAAGATTTCTCGTAATCTGCCTTCGCCTACCTAACCTCCTTTGTGACCTGATTACAGACTAGCTTATATCTGCCATAGGCTTCTGAGTCGCTTGATAATTTATATGCATCCCATGCATTTCTTCTCTGTCACGAGTCTCATTAGTTCATTTGATAACCATTTAGGCCTGAACCTTGAACAATGTTTCTTAATAGGTATGAAACTTTTAGTAGCATCCACAATTAATTCCTTGAATGCTTCCCACTTAGAATTTACTGTTGGTAACATCGTCAGTTGATCCCACTGTACAGAATTTAAAAACTGTCTGAGACCACTGTACTCACCTTTACAGAAGCAAAAACCCTTTCCTTTACCCCTGATGGTAATTTTATCTTTAAGTAAATCCCACATCAGTACACTGTGATCACTGCCACCTAGTGGTTCCTTTATCTGCAAATTCTTAATACACGAATGATCACTGCTGATAACCCAATCAAGAGTATTACCCTCTCTGGTTGCCTCTCGAACATGCTGCTGCAGAAAACAATCATCCAATAAATCCAAAAAAGTCTTACTAGTGTGTGAGTGACCAACCCACAAGTTCCAGTCAATATCTGGAAAGTTAAAATCTCCAATTATAAGACATTCTGATTTACTAGCACACTCTATTTCTCTGTACAATTGTTCATTGTACTCATTCGAGTCATTAGGCCTATAACACACTCCTACTCTTATTTTTGCTTTCGCAGTGCTTATGTCACACCAAACTGATGATGAGTACATCCAGTTGGTATAGATGAACAGTGCACTGTTCATCTATATCAACTGGATGCACTTCTTTTGATTTTGTTTTTCTTAATTAACAGCATAACACATCCTCCCTTCCTATCCTTTCTGTACAAATTGTACTCCCCAAATTCCAGTTCTGCATATCCCAACCATATCCGCCTTTGATGTCTTGACCACCACTTCAAATTCATCAAATTTATTTACTATACTTCTAGCATTTGTATACATGCACCTATTCTTATTCTTAGTTACCCTAACACATCTCATATACCCACCTGTTTCACGATGACTGCCATCAATCCCTGAAACCCCCAGCACCCCTCGCTCCAGGTCGCTACTTATTCTTTGAATGCTTGCAAGAATCACCTTCACCTCTGCCTGCAGCTACTTTTAACCTTTTAGTCTGTGACTCCCCCCAAGCTAGCAGTTTTCTGACCCACCTAACACTGCCTCGATAGCATCAGCAAATATTCTTACACCCTTTCTATTTAAGTGTATCCCATCCCTGTAGAAACAGTCTCTCCTGTTAACAAGCACAGACCATGCTGAAAAAAATTCTACCCCTTGAGCCTTGCACAATCTTTCCAGGGCCAAATTGATTGACAAGGCTCTCATCATGTATTCCCTACTATCGTGTCTGGGCAGAATTGCAGACACTTTCAAATTTAACCCTGACTCACGACTTTTTTGCAACACTGACCTGTACTTGTTAAGTAAATCTGCAGATCTCCTACTCTTAGTGTCATTGGTCCCAACGTGTACAACAATATCACTCACCTTTTGTGCCCTTAAAAGATGATATATGCTTTACAACATCATCAACTTTTTGCCCCTGGCAGACCTGGTCCTGTTCCATCTATCCTTTTTACACAACATATTCCCCGTCTCCCTGACAATAGTCACCAACAATAACTAGTTCCTTTGTGACCAGCGCATTCTACCTTGGAGATTGCCACTGTGTTGCCTGATGCCCAGGAGTGAGCTCTGGCGTTGAGTTGGGCAGCTGAGAGCTTGACGAGTCCCTCATATTAATTTCTTCAAGGGCATTTACCCTACACCTCAAGCTCTCATAGATGCCCAGTAGAACGTTGAGTTGATGCCTAATTTCTAGACACTCTCTGCACCTGGCATACACAAAGACATCCTCCTTGGCTAGATCATGTTCTGTTCCAAAGAATTTGGCAAACATTTCACAAGTTGCACATTTTTTAGGCTGTGATGCAATGGAGAATTGCCCCCCCTCAGTTCTCCCCTGAATCACAGCACTCCTGCCACTTTTTGCCCGTTGCTTTGCTGCTCTAGTCTGAGGCATGATATTTTAAATTAATAAGATCAATAAATTTAATTAATTAATTGTCAATACTATGCTATCTAACAGAATCCTAAATGCAGTGATGCGTATTACGCTATATAATTATACTTTAGAGCTGTCTAGTTAAATAATTAAAAATTTGAATTTCCTACTACTCTACAAAAACAATGGCTGCAAGATTCAAACAAAATAACGGTTTTACGTATATTTAGTAGTAATCTACAAAAACTCTTTATCTAAAATAAAAATAAACAGCATAACAATCACTATAAGACTGCGTTTGAAGTACAATATAAAATAACAATTAGGTAAATAAAAAGGCAGACACATCGCTTTTTCGGAGCCGTAATTCACAGCTGTAATTTTTAAAGAGTCAGCACCCTCTTTAGGGCGCTGACTCTCTTTTAATTTAGTTAGGGACTTTCCCACTTAATGAAAAATTTCATATTCATCCATTGCAAAATGTAACACATAATATTAATGCTACTAACAAATGTGGTTGTTGTTTACAACCTGTCAGCATCTGGACAGTCTCTGTACCACCATCTGGTGGAGAAAATTTGAACTACATCATACCACTTCCATTTATTTTCTAACTCATTGAACAAGAATGATACAGCACTGGTACGGAAACTTTACTGCCACACCATATTGGCGTCTCCGTAGCCAGGTGGGCAGGAGCAGGCAGTGCGTAGCACACGCTTCTTGATTAGACCGGGGTTCGAGCCCATGACCACCGCATATCCCCGGAGCAATATGGCCTTAGTTGCCAATGCTCCTAAAAACCAAATAACAAACAAACAGCCACACCATATAATGAGTACGACTAAGAATAATGTTTCACATTTTGGCATAACAAAATTGTCCAGAATCTATATTAAATATTTGCACTTTTTTATACACACACACACCCTACCCTCCATATTCATACACTTGTTTATTTGAAAAAGGACTGAAGAGTCCTTTTTGAAAAAAGGACTCTTCAGTACCAAAATTCATCTTCTGCACAGGAGTTGTGAGCTTGCTTTTGAGTTATAACTATCTCACACTACATTACAACAGCATGTGCCTCATTGTTTGAATGCAAAACAAAGGATAGAGTATAAATTTTTGATTTTGAATATTTTTACATAAATGAAAATTGTATACAGCTAAATCTTCAAAATTATGAAACAACTAATGCTATTTGGCCTTGGGAAGTCTGTCATGTCCTTTCATATGTTTTAGATTTTAAACTGCCTAGTTCACTTCAAAACAAATGTTGCCTTCACCATGAGTTGCCCTCATGTTGCACTACTTTAAAAAAAAAAGATATCACCATATATTTAAAATATTAAATTGGAACATATCCACAGGGGATACGTTCCAAGACCTACCGTGGATGGCTGAAACCACGGATATAAGTGAACACCTGCTGACCCCATATATAACGTGATTTTCTTGTACATACATATGTATAATAAAGTTTAATTAATAAATTAAACACACAGTAAGACATTACCAACATTAAATACAGTAATAATAAAGTACAGCAGACTCTCGATTTACCAGGACACTTAAAGACTCCAAATTAAAAAAAAAAAAAAAAAAACCCAAATCAACCAGAAGTCATAAAATTCAAGTAATAACTAGAATAGGTATAAACAGATATTTTTCAAGTTGTAAATAAGCGACAAGAACCAGCATTATAAGTTGTCATTGGGAGATTAGTGTACCTATTATCTTGCAAACCCCAGTCTTCATACCTACCACTCAAAACAAAACAAAACAAAAAAAAAAAAAAAAAAAAAGAGACCAAATATTTAGTTCGTTTTAGTGCATCACATTGATTATTGTGTTCTGTCGCACTGCAAAAGGACAAATTTTGTTTCATTATTTATGTCAAGGATGTCGGAATTTTTTTTTTTTTTTATAGTAACTATTTTTTTTTTTTTTTTTTTTGTTTAGAAATTGTGAAATGATGGGCAGATGCAAGAGTTGTGGTTTCAAATTAAACAAAAACTTGAAATTATTCAAAAGTGAAAATGGTGCATCCGTTAAATCTCTAAAGAACCATTATAATGTTTGTGACCAAACCATACATGACAAAGGGAAGCTATTCGATTTAAAATCGACATCGTAAAAAATAAAGCGAAGCATCGTATTGGACATGCGAATAGTACGTGTTAAATTTTTTCGTTTTTTTTCTGTGGTTAACCATGGGTAACTGAATCAGTGGATACAGGGGCACAACTGTATATATTATTCTGCCATATATTTAAAAGATGAGACATGTCACAAAGATATTAGGTGGCCTCTTTTAAATAAAGGAAATTAATCAGAAGCATAACTATAAATATAACCATAATTCTGGACCCTCGTGCCAGATTTCTGAATGTGCCCTTTAATGATCACCCCAAATCAGCTGTTTGGCCCCCACATAGGGACAGACCTGATAGTGATGGTTTAGCCACTACGGCAATGCCAATTGTTTGAAAGTAATATACCAGAGCAATTAATCATGAACACAAATGTTTGTTCTGCCATTTGCAGAACAAATCATTGCATTAACTAGACAGTTTAAATCCTGCTGGCTGCAGAAGTATTAGTACAGCCCTATAGTACAAGGAAGCCACTAGGAAGTCTTTAGCTGCACCAGCCAAAAAAAAAAAAAAAATTAGATAAGAAAATACAAATGATGCACTTACCTCCTAACACAGGTAACTATCCAATTGACCTCTGAATTTCTTCAAACTGTCAGCCTCAACTACTTGCGAAAGCAGTTGCGCCAGCAAACAACTAACAACTTGCTGGTTAAAAGAAAACATTTTACAATGTAGTTTAAACCTCTCCCCTGTAATTTGAATTTATGGCCCCTAGTTATGGAATTCTTTATAACAGTGAAAATTCCACCTTCATTCATTTTGTTAACCCCCTCCAGAGCTTTATAAACCTCAATCAGGTCACCTCAAACGGTGCCTAGTTGCCAAGAGCTCTGTAGCCTGCATAATCTCTGTAGCCTGCATAAGTCTTTCCTCATACAGTTGCCCTTTTGTTAATCTCAACCATGTGAGTTGCCCTTCTTTGGACCCTTTCAAGAAGCTCAGATGAAATCTCCGTAATTGGACACAGTATTGCAAATGCAGTCTTACAATAGGTTATAATTCCACTTACAGTGGAATTATAACCTATCTCTACAGGATATTGTTCAATAATCATCAGTGGACACCATGAGCTGTCCTGGCTGCCTGTTTACACTGCTCAGAAAATGTCATATATGGCCATAATTTAACTTCCACATCCCTATCTTCATCTGTTGTTTTTAATTTTACCCCACCAAGTATATAAGTTTTTTTTGGGGTTACTATTTCCCAACTGTTAAGTCCTTAAATTTTGCTGAATTAAAACATAGCTGCCACTTTTCCGACCATTCTTGAAGCCTGTTCAAGTCACCCTGAAGGAACTCTGCTTGGCACTGATCATTAACGCCTCTCTCAATCATTACAACATCTGCAAATTTTGACATCATGGGATGACCCTTTATCCCTTCATCGATGTTGTTAATGCAAATTAGAAACAACAGTAGTCCAAGAACCAATCCTTCGGTACTCCACTTCTTATGTTGCACTAATCTGAAGAATATCCAATATCACAAACCTCTGCCTTCTGCCATGCAGTCACCCTATGATCCACCTTAGAATCTTTCCAGTAATCCCAACATGTTTCAGATTATACAGTAACCTCTCATGAGGGACTGAGTCCAATGCCTTGCATTATATAAATTATATCAAAATTATTTCCTACATCTAGCTCATGGGTAATTGTCAAATTGGCTTAACAGGTTACTTGATTTTCCCTTGACAAAACTGTTGTGTCTCCTTCAGAATGCCATTTCATTGACTCCAAGATTTTCCCTACCACTGAAGTCAGACTAACCTCATTCTTAGAATTGCCTTTATGTATTTGTGATATATTGGCAATTCTCCAGTACAAATAAATGTCTCCCGAGTCCAAATATGCCCTCATAATTAACCTCAATGTGCTTTCTGGCCCTCCCTCAAAACTGCTGGATATATGCCATCAACTCCAAGAGCCTTACTTGCTTTTATGCTCAATTTTTTTTAATAAACAGTCATCTATAATTCATAATCACTAATTTCAGATGGCTCGGCCTCTCAGCATAAATGGTCTTTTATCAGTAAAGACCCATGCGAAGTACCTATTTAAAACATCAGTTGGGTTATTTGAGACTTTCCCACACCCAGTGCACAAGGGTCTGATCCAATTTTTCTTCTTCTTCTTCACATATTCATGTACACAAAAATGCCTTGGCTTCCCTAACCTTATCTGTGATACTATTATAGATCAACTTGTAACCGTTGTAGACTTCAGTACTTTTCATCACTCTGTACCTTTCCCATGCTGTCTTTTTCTGCTCTATTAGACTGGCCAGCTTAGTAATCATCCATCGCAGCATTCTCCTCGTGCTGTATTTTCTTAATGGTATATATGCATTTGTGGCTTCCATGATTATTGCTTTGAAGATAATTCCATGATTCTAATGTATTTTCCCTCCCTCTGAAATCCAGCCAATTAATAGATGCCATGTAGTACCTTAAACTGCTATAGTTCACTTTTCTGAAATTAAAACATGTCCTTTACCTTTCACTACTGCAACATCTTTCTTCGTTTGACAAATAACAATTACTTGATCACTACCTGCCAATGGTCCCTGTACTTTAAGTCCTACAGTGTCATCTTATTCATGTGTAATGATGAGGTCTAGAATATCCTTAGCCCTGGTATTTTCTCTAACATACTGGTACAAATAATTATTGTCAAGTTTATTTAAAAGTTTTGTTCTCCATGGTAAGTTTCCCTCCCAGTTATTCCAGTCAGTTAGGGGCAGATTGAAATCACCCATAAGACAGACATTCACACTTGCTTGCCCATTCCATCTGTGTATAGAGACGGTCATCATACTCTTATGGTCTAGATTACTCCCACTCTCATTATACCTTTGCTTCCAACTAACTCACACTACACTGATTCTATGCTAACAGAAGTAACTTCTGACTCAGCAAAAGCTCTTTTTGCACTCAAGCTGCTTTTGTTAAGTAACATGACCCCACCACCCCTTCCATTTTCCCTAAATACATGCCATAATGGAACTTGTCATCTTCAATTTCCGGAAGGTTGTAAACCATGTTTCTGTTAGCCGTATTATGTAAGCATTAGTTGTCCTAACCCGGAGTTTGAATTCAGCAATTTTATTGACAACATTTCTGACATTATTGTAGACAGTTAAGACTAAGTATTCTTCTATAGTTTACTACCCTAACACAACCTTGAAGTTATTTAAGCTTGTTTTCCTATCTTTATCTTTCCACTTGTTTGAAACATTGCTACCCTGAGTAAAGGACAAGGCAGTTCTCCCAGCTGCATATAATTGGATGAAAGTTCTTGTGTTAATGTTATTCCCAAACTTGGCATGGCACACTACTGTGAAAGTTGTAAAAGGTTGTGTGTGGCATTCAGGAAATGCCTTATGTAAGCCTAATGCTAAGAACCAGGGGATACTAGAAGACTGGATTCCTATCAACCATTATCAATCAGTCTGATTCTACAGATGTGATCAACAGAGAAAATCCAATTATTGGATAATTCGTTTGGCATCTGATTGAATTTCTATTGAATTATTAAAAATTATACTTCACTTTTCATTTATGTGTTATAATCTTATTTTTTAAATATATTCTCAATATATTTAATTATAAGTATCACATAATGTATTGCAATGATGACAAACCACCAAGTTGAAAGCTCCATACTTAAAGATCATTGGAACCCCAAATATCAATAGGGGGTTCTAGTTATATTATTGTATTGGCAAGTGAAGATTGTTTTAAAGTTTTATTTTATTTTGAAACAAATTTCATTAAAGTTTTGCCAACCCTGCATATGTAATTCATTAAAAGAATATATTTCAGTCTGTGATGCTGTTCGCAGTCATCCCAGGAATGTACTACTCGTGAATATGGAGGAATGTGGTAGGGTGTTATACTATTGTAGATTGTAATATATATACGCATGCTATAGCAGCATGCATAAGACACTCCCACTTATCTTTGCAGCATCTTTTTAGAATTGTTTCCTTTACAAATGTAAATTTTTTATAATACTAATTTACTTAATAATACCAAGTAGTAAACTTTCTGATATTTTATAGTTTAATATAATATTATATGCCACTGATATAAAAGTATTTTTCACATCACAAAATAGCAAGTATTATATTTGAAACAATAGCTCCAAAGTTAGTTTATGGAATTATTTCAGTTGTAAGTTTTTAAGCCACTTCAGTATTCATAGTAATGATTAGCAAAATAAATGGAAAGTCATTCCATTCTTTCCCTGACTGAAGTAAAATAACGTACAGGAAGAATTTTGAGAACTGTACACAGGGACGATGACATGCTTCTGGCAAGCAGCACATCACTCATCACTGTGTTCGCTCAATCATAAGAAGGTGCAGAGAGAAAAAGAGGTGGGGAGACAATATGAAATCAACATGTGGCACCTTCTCATCGCAACTGAGGTGCCACAGGGGCTTTCAGAATGTAAGGCACAGATAACTTCATGCATTGGGAAGAATTTAGGAAGAAATTTTCCTCATATCTTCTCAGAAGGTATACAGTGCATCACAGCTCATGGATTCTATTTTCAGCATCACCTTTAATGCAGATAAATGGGCATTAATCGTGTCAATAAATGAAGATTACGCACTATTTTTTCTTAAAGTAGGCATTGCCTTACTGTATTTCTACAGTCATGCTATTTTTGAAGTTGGCAGAAAATATCATTGAGTGATCTGCTGTTTGCAACCAGCATAGTGGTCACACTTCATTGTGTCTGTGCACAGTCTTCAAAAAACCCTCCCTCCCTGTACACAATAACTATTTTTTAAGAGTAGGCAATATCCCACACATAAATCAGTTATTCCGGATGTCAGGAGTAAATTACAAAAACCCACTTTTAAATTGTCATGTTCCTAAACCCCAATTTGCACACAATATTTGACTATGTAATAAGCGTGATTCCCAAACCACCACTGTAAAGTGTATCATCCTTCTACAGAAATCCAAAAAAAAGGATCTCTTTAGATAGATAACTGTAGATAATGAAAACTTGTAGGCATAATGGCAGACTTAATGACATGTCAAATTTGGGAAAATAAAAATTATTCATTTAAAATAGTTCATTCATTACCCTAAATGACAAATTTCATCTTACAGAGAGGCTTTCCAAAGTGGGTGTTGCAACACCAAGATATAACATCAGCACTGTTTACTCTCTGATTTTGTTTCACTACATATTTTGATATAATTGATTGATCAAAATAGAATATTGAATATTATATTAAAAATTTATGACATTTATTTCTTCACATGCTTCATAATCAGTGTGACCTCTGGACACTTCAATGAATGCTGATAACTGATAGTTGACATTAGCTAGTGATGCTTGAGCTTAGTACCACACCTCTCTTGTCTACATGTTTTAGGTCTGAAACAAAGGAAGTTCTGTGCCATTGCATTTATCATCAACTTTAAAATAAGGGCAAAATGGCTGGGATGTCTAATAATTACAAAATTCTGGGAAGGATTATCGAACTATGTTTTTGGCACGTAGTGGCATGCAAGAAAGCAAGCGTATGAGCTCATGCAGCATCAGCCAAAAAAAAAAAAATACAAAACAATCCCCAATAAATATTTGTCCAGTTCCTCAAATTTATTTAACCTATCAACTTCCACAACAACAGATGAAAGTTTGTTCCAGCAATTAACCACCCGCTGGCTAAAGGCAAATTTCCGCACATCTATTCTACATCTGTCCTTCCTCAATTTAAATTTATGCTCCCTTAGGTTTGTAATCTGAACAAGTGAAAGTTACACTGATAACACATACATAGTGTTATAAGCGTAAAAAAATTTGGAAAGCACTAAAGATATGTATATTAAAAAAACTTAAGGTAATAGTATCAGTATACACTTTTTTTTAAGTTACAGAAATAAATTATAATAGAACATTACAAATGTGGACATCAGTATCTACTTCCATTATTAATAAAATTGAAATTTACATTGATTCAAAAGTAATGGTAATTTTATCATAAAAGAAATCGATACATTAGATAGAAGAAATGCAATTGATGATTATTAATTTTCAGTGCGATTTCTGTTATTTTTGGTACAAGAGTTAAAAATCTACAAAAGTTTTTACTTCCTGCAAGAACTCTTTGCTCTGTACATTTACTCAGGTTTGCACCACATGGTTATCTTCATGAAACTGATGGCTCTTTCAATAATTTATTTATTTATTTTTGTATGTGTTTAAAAATCCAAAGAAGCCAGATCAGGCTATAATAAAGAATGTTCCAAGATACCAAATCCAATTTTTGTAATGGTATCAGCAATTTTATAAGACATATGCTGACTAGCATTTGTCTTTATTCAGCATAACAAATTTTTCTTCATAAACTTATCTTTCAGCAATATATATGCTTCACCTGTTGCTTCATTCTTCTTTAGATATCTGAATTTACAACCTCCAAATCTGGCCAGAAATGAATTACACGTGCTACTCAATATTATTATTATTAGCCACATAGTACAAGGAAGCCTGGGGCTTATGCTGTACCAGACAAAAAAAAATTTTCTGAGTTATCCTGAGAGAAAGAAAGAGAGAGCACATCAGAAATAAAAAGGAATCACCAAGAAAGAAAAGAATGATGATATCCAGCTCAGGACCCTGGATGTGCCAAGCCCATACTCACCAGATGTGAGCCCCTGGGTGTAACTTAGAAGGATATCATCTGTATGAATAACTACTCATGCCATGCATGCTCAATTCTAAAGTTGCCAAAAAACATTTTTCTTTTGATTTCTGTTTAATATTAAATGACAAAAAATTTTATTTTTTTTTTTTTGTCAATGAGTGCCATTTTAGTTATAAATTACCATTACTTTTTGAGTTACCTTTTTTCCCTAGATATTTCTTATGATACAAGAATTACTTGTGTCATAAGAAATAATTAATTCACGGAAGAATTAAGTTACTATGCTTTTCCTGAGGTAGTGCTGAATGTTTTTCAGATGACAACCAGTTATGTTATATTACAAATGATGCAGTACAGTCAGTCCTCATATAGCACGATAGTTGTGTTCCTAGAAACCCTCGTGCAATATAAACAACAGGTCCTATGGCAAAAATAGGGTTAGGTGCCGACCACCCAAGATTGAACACACATTTGCAACCAAAACATTACCAAACACAATAAATAATCATAATAAAATATGTATTTTATTACAACTATTACGTAATAAAATATTGCTAATGCTTTTGCTTCTATCGTAAGCAAACTTGTTTTTTGTTTGATTTTCTATCCAAACAGATGACAGCCGTTCTATCTCTTCTAATTCTTTGTGTCTTAATCTAATGGATTTTAATTACACTTTGAGTTGTTCCTACTATGAAGATTGTTTTTATTTTCTCTGCATTCTTTGTAATTCTCGGTGTTGCCTCATTTAAGCCTGTAGCATGTGCAATATTTGCAAGAATATTTGCGGATGCTATCGAGGCAGTGTTAGGTGGGTCGGAAAACTGCTAGCTTGGGGGGAGACAAAGACCAATAGATTGACAGTAGCCACTGGCAGAGGTGAAAGAGATTCTTGCACTGCTTCTATTAGAATGAGCAGAAGCCTGAAAAACAAGATGCATGATATTTCAGAGACTGCTGGGAGCCATTGCGGTACAAGTAAACACATGGGTTGTGTTAGGGTAGCTAAGAATAGAAACAGGTGCAGGTATACTTGCGTGTACACCAATGCTAGGAGTTTAGTAAATAAATTTGATGAATTTGAGGTATTGCTCAAAACATCAAAGGCAGATATTGTTGGGATATCAGAGACGTGGTGTCACACAGATATAAGGGATGCAGAACTGGAATTTGGGGAGTACAACGTCTACAGAAAGGATAGGAAGGGGAGAGGGGCTATGCTATTAGTTAAGAAACACATAAAAACCAAGGAAGTGAAGCCAATCGACATCACTGGACAGTGCAGTGTTGAGTCAGTTTGGTGTGACATAAGCATTGGGAGATCAAAATTGAGAGTAGGAGTGTGCTATAGGCCTAATGACTCTGATGAGTATAATAAGAAACTGTACAGGGAAATAGAGTGGGCCAGTAAATCAGAGAGTCTTATAATGGGAGATTTTAATTTCCCAGATATTGACTGGAATTTGGGGGCTGGTCACTCACACACTAGCAGGGCTTTTGTGGATTTATTGAATGATTGTTTTCTACATCAGCATATTCGGGAGGCAACTAGAGGGAGTAATACTCTTGATTTGATTATCAGCAGTGATTCTTCATGCATTAAGAATCTGCAGATAAATGAACCACTAGGTGGCAGTGATCACAGTGTGCTGAAGTGGGATTTAGTCAAAGAGGTAACTACCATTAGGGGTAAAGGGAAGGGTTATTGCTTCCGTAAAGGCGACTATGATGGACTGAGACAGTATTTAAATTCTATACAGTGGGACCAACTGATGATGTTACCAACATCATCAGTTGGTCCCACTTCAAAATGGGAAGCATTCAAAGAATTAATCTTGGAAGCTACTAGGCTTTACATACCAACTAAGAAATATTGTTCAAGGTTTAGGCCAAAATGGATGTCAGAACTAATGAGGCATATGGCAGAGAAGAAAAATGCATGGGATACTTACAAATTAACACATGACACAGAAGCCTATGATAGATACAAGTTGATATGCAACCAAGTTACAAAGGAGGTTAGGCAGGCGAAGGCAGATTACGAGAAATCCTTGGCAAGGTATGCAAAGAAAAACAGCAAAGAGTTCTTTACTTATGTAAACTCTAGAAGGAAGGGGATGAATCAGATTGCTCCACTTGATATTGATGGGTCAACTGTTGATGACCCTGCTCAGGTAGCTAACAAACTAAATGAATATTTTGCATCGACATTCACACATGAGGAGTTATTCAGCGAGGGGAATGCCAGAGGTGTATTCAACTCTAGCAGTAAGCTACAGAATCTTGAAATAACTGGGAGTAAAGTGGAGGAGAAACTGTTGAAGATAAACACAAGAAAGGCACCCGGGGTGGATGGGATCTATCCAGTTATATTAAAGGAGGCAGCAAAGGAAGTAAGCAAACCCTTAGCCATAATTATGAGAGCTTCCTTGGACTCAGGGGAGGTACCCATAGACTGGAAATGTGCAAATGTGACCCCAATTCACAAAGGAGGATCAAAGGCTGACACAAGTAATTATAGACCTGTGAGCTTGACTTCTGTTCCAGGAAAATTAATGGAGGCACTGGTTAAAGAAGCACTGCAGGATTATTTAGACAAGACTTCAGTTATAGCTCGGACACAGCATGGTTTTGTTAAGGTTTTGTTATTTGATTGGATATTATGATGCAGTCACAAAAGAACTGGATGCAGGGAATAGCTTTGATATTATATACTTGGATCTTAGAAAGGCTTTTGATACTGTTGCACATGGAAGACTGCTACACAAATTGGAGCAGTGTGACATTGGAGGCAAATTGCTGCTGTGGATAAAGGGGTGGTTGAGGGGGAGAAGACAGAGAGTGGTAATCAATGGACACTGCTCATCGTGGACTAATGTTATTAGTGGAGTCCCTCAGGGCTCAGTGTTGGGTCCATTATTGTTTTCTGTATTTATAAATGATATTGATGATGGTATATCAAGCTTATGTCCAAGTTTGCAGACGATACAAAGGTTGGCAGGGTTGTCAAGGACACTACTGACACTATGCTGCTGCAACAGGATCTGGAAAGGTTGAGCAGATGGGCTGAGAGGTGGCAAATGAAGTTTAACATTGACAAATGTAAAGTACTACACATGGGAAACAGCAACCCCAGAGCAACATATCAACTCTGTGGTACTACACTGACAGTGGTAGAGAATGAAAGGACTTGGGGGTGGTTGTGCAGGCAGATATGAAGTTCTCTGAGCAGTGCAGACGGGCTGCAAGAGTAGCTTATGGAGTATTGTCAATGATATACAGGAATTTTTCCAGCAGGGATAAGGAGGTGATTATTCCCTTGTATAAGGCAATGGTCAGGCCACACCTAGAGTACTATATACAGGTCTGGAGGCCTCATTTCAAGAAGGATGCAGAGCTGCTGGAACGAGTACAGAGAAGGGCAACAAGATTAGTGAATGGAACAAAGGGGTGCTCTTACGAAGAAAGGCTTAAGTTTTGCAAATTACAGTGTCTGGAGACTAGGCACCAGCGAGGTGATCTGATAGAGGTGTAGAAAGCCTTGAATGGTTTGAGCATGCTCAATGCTGATGGGATTCTTCCTCTAGCTCAGAATAATCACCTGAGAGGGCATAAATTCAAACTGAGGAAAGACAGATGTAGGATAGATGTGCAGAAATTTGCCTTTAGCCAGCGGGTGGTTGGTTGGTGGAACAGACTTCCATCCCTTGTAGTGGAGGTTGATAGCCTAAATAAGTTTATGGCTCAGCTGGACAGGTATTTTGAACGAACAGAGGGGTGAAGTTGAAGTGGGTTTTTTTTTTTTTTTTTTTGGCTGATGCTGCATAAGCTTGCTTTCTTACATCAAATGCCTCTACTAATGCTAATATCACATGGTCTTTCATTTTGCTCAGTGTTTCACAATTTCATATTTTTTCTCTATCGACAGAAGCGGACTGGCCATAAGCCTTACCGGGAAAATCCGGTGTGATTTTGACCATAAACCATAGTATGCGGCCACTATAAATTTTCCTGGGTAAGAATTTTTCACCCAGTCTGCCTCTGTTTATCAATACAGTATTGCTTTTCTTTTTCTCTCTGAATCTGCAGTGTCTTCACCAGGACGCTTCCTTTTCACACCTTTTAAGTATTTTACTCATTTTTAGGGAATAAAGCACAATTACAAAATGAGGAGGCACGTTTGATACACATAAACAAAGCTGCGCTCGTGTAGCAACTGAATAAACAACATCGTAAAGGCAGAGATACACTATTAACACCTCACATTTTACTAAAGCACATTTCTAGGGGTTACTACCATAAAACAATAAAAACAATTTCCAGTTGCGTTTCTGCTAGTGGAATCTGTTATAAACTGGTAGTAACCTATCTAATTGCATTTGCGATTATACCGATAGCTGGAATTGTGTTGGTTTTTACGTTATTATGGTGAAATGTGTTTCCCTTTCACTGATATAAAAAACATAAATACATTTTCAGAATCTTCTCTTCATTCCTATCATGTTGAGTTCAGTTGGGGTGATTCTGCATTCAGCTGCCATTTCTTGTAAACACAAAGGCAAATTGTGCATAAGCGAATTCGGTTCGTGTTATATAAGATATCGTTCCCCTATTTATAAATCGTGTATGATCGAATTCATGTAGTGTAAACACATGTTATACAAGGACGGACTGTACTTTCATTTTTATTTAGTATCATAAATTATATTAAATAAACACGACACAGAGTCCTTATTTAAAAACCTATCTAATATCTGCAATGTTGTAATTTCAGCAACAGATCAGACCATAAACAAAACATTGTTCATAAACTGGTCTAATAAAACCTTTGATTTCTGAATCAACACAATACTTAATTGTTGACTAGGAAAGAAAAAAACCTACACTCATTTTCTGTAAGTCTCTTCTGTTGAGGCTATAATTAACTGATTTAAGAAAGAAGTAGGATTCCCCCATGAGTTATTCCTTATATAGAGTACAAACCAAAAGGCAGAACAGTTACTCCAGTGACCTTATTTATTGTTGAAATACACCGATGAGCAAAGCTTTATGACCAGCAAATCATTATGCAAATCGACGCTACTGCAGGTGAACTACAGAGCATGCACGGGTCGGCACACAGTATAACCTGATACTGAGTTCCGTTAATCAGTGTTGCGCTTGTTCTTCGGATGGGAAAGGCAGCAGACTTAAGCGAGTTTGACAAAAGCCAAATTGTAATGGCCAGACGACTGGGTCAGAGCATATCCGAAATGGCTCGGCTGGTGGGATGCTCACATTCAGCTGTCGTTAGTACCTACCGAAAGTGGTCAGAGGAAGGGGAACCCATGAACCATTGGCGAGTTGTTGGATGACCAAGCTCATCGATGCTTGAAGGCTCACCCAGATAGTACGTGGCAACAGAAGGACAAAAGTGGCGCAATCGCCAGTAATTGGAATGTTGGTGATGGGAGTAATGTGTCACAACAGAGTAAATTAAACCCTGTTTAAATGGGGCTGCAGGCTGCTCCGAGTGACCATGCTAACCACGGTTCACCAGGAATAGTGCCTACAATTGGCACGCAAGCATCGAAACTGGACCTTGAGTGATTGAAAGAAGGTTGCCTGGTACGCGTGTGTCGTTTACTGGGGAAGTGATGGTGCCTGGATACACCGTGGGACGAAAACAAGCCAGTGGCGGTGGTGTCGTGCTTTGGGCAATGTTCTGCTGGGATACTCTGGGTCCAGTCATCCATGTGCCAGGCACTCTGACGTCTACCACCTACCTAAACATCATTGCTGACCAGGTACACCCTTTCATGGCAACGGTCTTCCCCTCTGGCAGTGCCATCTTTCAGCAAGATATGCCGTGACACACCACCTGGATTGTTTGAGACTGGTTCGCGGAACATGAGGAAGACTTCCAGGTATTGCCCTGGCCTCCAAATTCCCCAGATATCAATCCCATCGAGCATCCCCTTCTCTACTCCCTTCACTCACTTGGGAAGTGGAGGAGAACCCATACGGAGGTGATCACTTCCCTGTGATAACCTCGTTACACAGTGGGAGACTGTGTCTTCCTTTAAGGTTACCACGGTGGAAGACTGATCAGGCTGACTGGACTGCCTTCCAGCATCAGGCAAATTTTGACCTCAGTACCATCAGTCAGGAGCCTATCAATGATGCAGTAATGTACATCACAGAAATTATTGTCCAAGCAGCTGCAAATGCCGTCCCAAAAACATCTGCCCGGTTTCCACTATTTCCGAAATCATGGTGGAATTCACAATGCACAGCAGCAAAAAAGGCTCAAAACAAAGCGTGGGGGATATGCCGCTGATATCCTACCATGACCAACCTTATAGCCTTTAAACGCGCACGAGCCCAAGCACGCTACATCCGCCGTCAGAGTCAAAAGGAATCATTGATCCATTTTACTTCATCAATTACTCAGTCAACTAGTACTAAGTTGGTCTGGGATAAAATCCGGAAAATAAAGGGAAAATATACATCCCACACTTCTTCAATGCTAGATTATAATGGATGCACTATTGCAGATCCAACTGCAATAGCCAATTCTCTTGGGGAAACATTCTCTAACATCTCTGCGGCATCATTGTATTCCCCAGAGTTCCTGGTCCTGAAACAAAATCGAAAAATAGGCACTTAATTTTAAGTCTAAGAGTGTCTATCCCTACAACGGGTCATTCACTATACAAGGAACTGAAAAGAGCTCTCATTCTTTCCAAATCAAGTGCTGTTGGACCAGATAGCATCCATTATGAAATGATTAAGCATCTTTCACCAAAATCTATGGATCATCTGTTCCTTCTATATAACAGAATCTTTATTGAAGGGCAGTTTTCGGATTCCTGGCTCAAGGCAATCGTTTTTGCCTTTGCTAAGCCAAGAAAGGATCCAAAAGTCACTACTAATTATTGTCCTATTGCTCTGACTAGCTGTCTGTGCAAAATCCTGGAGAGAATGGTTAATTTTTGTTTAATATGGCATTTAGAATCAAATAACCTTCTCTCCAACATCCAGTGCAGCTTCTGAAGGAACCGGTCCACTCTGGACTATCTTATTAGACTGGAAACATCCATCCGGGATGCTTTCCTAAAATGTGAACATTTGGTGTCTGTATTCTTTGACATGGAGAAAGCGTATGACACAACTTGGAGATTCCGCATCTTAAAAGATTTGCATAGCCTTGGTCTTAGAGGACATCCTCTAAGACTCATCCCCATTTTTATTAAAAACTTTTTTGATCTTTCCAAGTTCGCGTGGGATCCTTACTCTCTTGTTCCTTCAGCCAAGAGGAGGGAGTACCATGAGGATCAGTATTAAGTGTCACACTTTTCGCCATCAAAGTAAATTCCATCACAGAACAACTTCCTCCAACTGTAAACAGTGCCCTCTATTTTGATGACTTTAGCATATTTTGTCAGTCATGCAACATGAGGGTTATTGAAAGACAACTGCAAAAAGCCATTGATCGCCTAAATTCGTGGGCACTGTCTAATGGATTCAGGTTCTGGCTGCAGAAGACCGTTTGCATACACTTTTGTCGTAAGCGTAATCTTCATCTTGAACCTGAATTAAGGCTTGGACAAAATGCTATTCCAGTAGCGGCGGACACAAAATTCTTGGGACTCTTATTTTATAAAAAGCTGACCTTTCTGGATCACATCCATCAACTCCGTACAAAATGCACAAGAAGCTTGAATATTCTCCGCTCTCTCTCTCTCTCTCCTCTACATCTTGGAGAGAGAGAGAGCGGAGGCTCTCTCTACGGCTTTACTGTGCGCTTGTACGATCCAGACTAGATTACAGGTCCCTGGTATACAATTCAGCCAGAGACAGTGTACGTCGATGTCTGGATCCTGTCCATCATCAGGCTTTCCGCATCGCTATTGGAGCATATCAAACATCTCCTGTCCAGAGCTTATACGTCGAAGCAAACGAACCACAACCACCGTTATCGCTCCGACACAAGCAGTCGTCTCTAAAGTATGCTTTAAAACTGAAATCCCTGCCAGACCATCCTACGTGGCCATTCGTTTTTGAGCCACGATGGAGAAATTTGTACAACACCCTTAACACTGCCAATCGTCCTTTTGGTATTCGTCTCCAACAGCTACTCAAAGAACTTAAGATCAAGGTAGACAAGGTTGCCCAAACACCAAAGCAATCCCTTCCACCCTGGAATGTTCTGTTCCAGCATGACTTGTCCCTTAAAAATTGGGGAAAGTCGGACACTCCATCATCTGTCTACCTGCAGCTTTATTCAGCACACCAAGCTGAACATTCTGACTTTGTGACAGTTTACACAGATGGCTCAAAGTCGGAATCGAAGTCAGAATCTGCTACTGTCTTTCCGGACACCACCATATCATAGCAGATTCTCCCCGAATGCAGCATATTTACTGCAGAGCTGCACGCTAGAGTTAGCCTTGGATCACATTAGTAAATGCCAATACCAACGGTTCATTTTATATTCAGACTCTCTCAGCATGTTGCAGGCTTTAATAACTGTGAGATATAATTCTCAACCGGTTCTGTCTTGCATTCAGCAGAAGATTCACTTTCTCCATGAACGTGAATATGATATCTGCTTCTGCTGGAATCCCAGCCACATTGGGATTAGGGGAAATGATTTGGCTGACACTGCAGCCAAATCAGCAATTCCCAATAATAATCGCTGCCTGTCAGTCCCTTATACAGACTACAGGCAAATAATACACCAAAAGATACACTCCCAATGGCAGGATTCGTGGAATAGACAGACTACGAATAAATTATATATATAAAGCGTGTAATTGAATCGTGGCAGTCTAGTCTGCGCAGGAAATCGTAACGAGGAAGTTGTTCTTGCCCGGACCCGCATAGGACATAGTCATTTGACACATTCATATTTGCTGAGGGCTGATGATCCTCCTATGTGTGAGTCCTGTGACACAATTTTATCCATCATACACATTTTAATTGACTGTCCAGTTTTTAGCAATATACATTTTACCACTTTTAACCATCTGACTGAGCCATATACACTCAGATTTTATCCAACAATGACCATGTGTCTGCTATTTTTAGCTTTTTGAAATCAGTAAACCTTTTTACTCATATTTAAAAAATCTACCTTGTTATTGTTACTTGTTTATTGATATTTGTCTTTTACAGTTTATACTTGTTTTTATACCTTGACTTAGTGACCTAATTCATTTATTTTTTTATGACCAGGTTTTGGCACATTATAGCCTTAGTTGCTAATGTGCCAATAAAACCCAACCAACCAACTTAAAGATGTCACTGCCATTAGGGGTAAAGGGAAGGGTTTTTCTTTTCTTACAGTGGTCTCAAACAGTTTTTAAATTCTATACAATGGGACCAACTGATGATGTTACCAGCAGCAAATTCTAAATGGTAAGCATTAAAAAAATTAATCTTGGAAGTTACTATGCTCTTCCTACCAATTAAGAAATATTGTTCAAGGTTTAGGCCTAAATGGATGTCAGATGAACTAATGAGACTCGTGGCAGAGAAGAAAAATGGATGGGAAGCATAAATTATCAGGAGACACAGATGCCTATGGTAAATATAAGATAGTCTGTAATCGTCACAAAGATTGTTAGGCAAGCAAAGGCAGATTACGAGAAATCTTTGGCAAAGAAAAACAGTAAAGACTTCTTTACTTATGTAAGCTCTAGAAGGAAGGGGATGAATCAGATTGGTCCACTTGATATCGATGGTTCGATTGTTGAGGATTCTGCTCAGATATCTGACAAACTGCATGAGTATTTTGCATCTACATTCACACATGAGGAATTCTGTAGGGAGGTGGAGGCCAGAAGCTTATCAAACTCTAACAGGGAGTTAAATGATTTTGTAATAACCGAGAGCAAAGTAGAGGAGAAATTGCTGAAGTTAAACATAAGGAAGGCACCTGGGGCAGGTGGGATCTATCCAGTTATATTAAAGGAAGCAGCAAAGGAAGTATGCAGGCACTTGGCCATGACTATGAGGGCATCCTTGGACTCAGGAGAGGCCCCTGCAGACTGGAGATGTGCAAATGTATCCCCAATTCACAAAGGGAGGATCGAAAAGTGACACGAGTAATTACAGACCTGTTAGTTTAACTCCAGTTCCAGGGGAAATAATGGAGTCTCTGGTTAAAGAAGCAGTGCAGGACCATCTAGACAAGACTGCAGTTATAGTTCAGACACAGCATGGGTTTGTTAAGGGGAAGTCTTGTCTGACCAATTTGATTGGATATATTTGGATGTTAGGAAAGCTTCTGATACTGTTGCACATGGAAGACTACTGTACAAATTGGAGCAGTATGGCATTAAGGGCAAGTTGCTACAATGGTTAAAAAGATGGTTTAGTGGGAGAAGACAGATTTTTGATTTGATTTTACTAGCGCAAGAAAATACAGAGTGGTAATCAATGGACACTGCTGTTCGTGGACTAATGTTATTAGTGGAGTTCCCCATGGGTTCGTGTTGGGCCCATTGTTGTTTTCTGCATATATCAATGATATTGATGAAGATTTATTAGGCTTAATGTTCAAGTTTGCAGATGATACGAAGGTTAGTAGGATTGTTAATGACAGTAAGGATGGTACATTACTGCAACAGAAAAGTTGAGCAGATGGGATGAGAGGTAGCAACTGAAGTTTAACATTGACAAATGCAAAGTACTTACTGCATATGGGTAGCAGTAACCCCAGAGTGGTGCCTCCATAGCCAGGTGGGCAGGAGCAGCAGTGCGTAGCACACGCTTCTTGATTAGACCGGGGTTCGAGCCCGTGCCCACCAAATATGGAGGATGCGGAAAGGTCAGGGAATGACCACCGCATATTCCCGGAGCAATATGGCCTTAGTTGCTAAATGCTCCTAAAAACCAAATAACAACATAACAACCCCAGAGTAATATACCAGCTGTGCGGTACTACTCAGGGTAGTGGAGAATGACAAAGACCTGGGGGTAATTGTGCAGTCAGATATGAAGTTTTCTGAGCAGTGCAGACAGGCAGCAAGTGTAGCTCATGGAATTTTGTCAATGATATATAGGAATTTTGCTAGCAAGGATAAGGTGGTGATTATCCACTTGTATAAGGCAATGGTTAGGCCACACCTTGACTACTGCATACAGGTCTGGATGACTCATTTTATGAAAAATGTTGATCTACTAGAATGAGTGCAAAGCAGGGCAAGGAGATTAGTGAGTGGGACAAAGGATTGCTGTTACCAAGACAGGCTTAAGTTCTGCAAATTGCAGCATCTAGAGACTAGATGCTGCAAACTAGGTGATCTGATTGTGGTGTATAAGGCTTTGAATGGTTTGAGGAAGCTCAATGCTGATGGAATTCTTCCTCTTTCACAGATTAATCACCTGAGGGGACATAAATTCAAATTGAGGAAAGACAGTTGTAGAATAGATGTGCAGAAATCTCCCTTTAGTCAGCGGGTGGTTGATTGCAGCAGGTGGTAGAACAAACTTCCATCTGTCATTGTGGAAGATGACAGCTTAAATAATAAATTGAAAGCTGAGCTAGACAAACTTTTGGAATGAATGTACTGGAGAAACAGGAAGGGTTTTTTTTTTTTTTTTGCTATATAAGCATCATATGCCTCTACGAATGTTAATGCTAATTATTAATTATAGATATGCAGTCACATAATAACTATGACATTAATATCTAAATATATATAGTACAAACAAAATGACACTCCAAGTCAATCACTATTAATCTTGATCAAGTTAAAAAGTTTCTTTAACATCTCTCTCTTTCTGTAATGGCACACGTAAGAACTCAAGGACCATTTTGGTTTTGTTATTTATGTTAAGTGATGTTTTGCTTAAAACAAACTGATTTCTTAATAATGTTTTATAATTTTAAGTTGTCGTGAATTCTAGTTCATATAATGAAAATAAAACTAACTGCACGATTGGTTATTACTGTATTTAGTACATACAGTACATATATATAAGACATTAAATGATTTTGTATGTAATTATAATCATTCTAATTAAAAATACTTATACTGCAAAACATTAATATGAAGAACTGAATCTGTTGGGTGGTGGGGGAGGGGTATTCATGCCTGATTTAGAACATAATCCTTATTTTATATGGGAAAATAATTTCCAAGATATGTGTATTAACACAAAGCTTTCCTGTAACACAATCTCTTAACTTGAGCATTATTAGATATGGCTTGTTTATTTCATTATTATTTCTTTCTAGCAGTTTTTATTTGTACATAGAAAATGGGATGTAACTGTTTTTGGTATATTATTTACATTATTTAATGTATTTCATTTGTAATTGAAGTAAACTGATTTTATTATTATTATTATATCAGAATTCTGTAGAAAATATAAAGTAATTTTCATTTTTATTGCCTAGTTATATGATTATCATACAAGCAGTACAGCTAGCAGGAATGTATATTACAAGTGTGCTCTAAGGGTGATTGCATTCACTGGAAAATCATCTTCAGACATTTTTCTAATATTAATCTTGACAAGGTAAACAAGGCCTCCTAAAACAGAATGTGATTTCTGATTTTGGATTACATAAAGATTTAAAGAAATGGAAAATACTTTAATTATCCAAACAACGATCATAAAAAAAAAATAAAATAAAATAAAAGCTTCTTTACATACTGCTTATTTCAAATACATGTGGGAAGGGAAACTAATAAAAATAAAAGAGAGAGGAAACTGACAAATGGAAAAGTGCATGTCCATTAAATGCAACTCACTGGAGTGTGTACCTGCCACCATGGGGGGGGGGGGGATTACATGGTTCATAATTTGTAGTCACTGTTAATATTTATCAAAATTTTGACTTTGTCTATTACAGGCGCATGAGTATGGAGTTGAGCATGTGTGGACTGTGGGTGAAGATCCATTGTGCAAGCTGTGGGTGTGGAAGAAGCACACATGTTGTAGTTGTCACTGTGGCCATATCTGATCAATGTTGAACTGACTTAATTTTCCAAGCAGCCCTGCTGAAAATAAGATATACCACATTTTTTTAACTTGCTGATGTTGTAACTAGGTTTGAAGGGATTGTTAAACATAGAGCCAATGATAGCATAAGAAGAGAAATCTACTTTTTTTTATCAGTTTGTTTGAGGATGTTTTAGTTCTGCAGACCAAGATGCTGTGAAAGGGAAAGGACACAATAATGCCAGTTTCTTGGAAGGTATGTATGTGGTGTGGAGGGTGATTCAGTGGCATACAAAATGACCCTATTTATTATGGGGGGCAACCACTAACGTGGAAGGACAAGCACAGATATCAGAGCTCATGCTCAAATTTGCTTCTATAGAGCAATATTACTTTGTGAATAAGAGATCTTTTTACATTTGGGGAAAATGGTGTGAATCATAATGAAGAAACTGATCTGAATGTGTCCCCACACTGCAGATTCAAAATCAAACTATTTGCCAGATATGCAGACAACATTCTTATCATAGTATCTAGTCCACCTCCTAACAGAATCTAATTCCTTTCATCCCAGACTGCTGTACCCCCTTGAAGTTATCAAGATATTGAGTCCAATGGCAGCATAAACATTTTGAATCTTACCACTGAAAAACAGTGGTTCTTCTCTCTACTCCTGCATCAACAGACATTTAGGTCAGTTCCTTCATTATGGTTCACACCATCTTCCCCCCCCTCCTCCAAGTAACAAGATGTCTTATTCATACAGGTGTTAAATGCTAAGAAGTACTTCTCTGTAGAATCTAACTTTGAGCATGAGCTATGATATTTGCACTCTTTCTTCTGTACTAGGAGCTATTCCCCTGCCCAGTAATAAATGAGGTCGTTTTTGCATTCCATCAAACTGCCCTCCATGCCACATGAGTTTAACCTTCCACTATTGTGTCCTTTCAGTTCCTTGGCCCACAGAACTAAAAACATCTTCAAATAAACTGATATAAAAGTAGGTTTTCTTTCTGTCACCACTGGCTATTTAAAAATTCCTTAAAAACTAGTTAGGACATCGGTGAGTTAAACAACATAAATCTTATTGTGGCTGCCCAGCAAAGTACATCAGTCAGATATGGCAGCAGTGATGTCCCCCAACACATGTGCTTACTTCCATACCTATAGCATATACAGTGGATCTTTGTTTGTTTGTTTGTTATTAGGAGCATTAGCAACTAAGGCCATATTGCTCCGGGATATGCGGTGGTCATTCCTTGACCTTTCCGCATCCTCCGTATTTGGTGGTGACGGGCTCGAACCCCGGTCTAATCAAGAAGCGTGTGCTGCGCACTGCTGCTCCTTCCCACCTGGCTACGGAGGCGCAGTGGATCTTTGCCCACAGAGATCTCCATGCTCACATGCCTCTAATATATGAAGCCAAAATTTTGATAACACTGAAAACAGTGACTACAAATTACAAACCATGGAAGCACTAGCCATAACCAAATACAAACTTGGGTATCCCCACATAGACCTGACATAGCCAAGTGGTCAGGAGTGAGAATGCAGTAACATAACAACTAAATATGATTAATGATTGATTTATAATTTATTGTAAACTCCTCTGACCTTGGTGATCAATCCAGAATATAAACAAGATCATTAAATCCTACACCCTTCTGTCAAATTTTTTGGGACTGTGGCACCAAGATAAAACCAAATTCACTAATCACCAGTCCAGCACAGACTCACCAGTTCATGCAGTTGCCCTATGCCTTTAATAACCATTGTTCTCCCAAGCCCACCCTTGCACAGTGACTGAAAATGATCTCAAAAAGACCAGTCCTCTTCTCAGTGCTTTACTTTTGAAGTTAATTCACCCCTCTTTATTCTCATGGTGAGGTACATGCTCAAAGAAGATGCAATTCACAGACATGAGACATGTTCCTTTCCATTCCTCAATTTCCTCTCACTTTTTTTTATTTATTATATATATTTTTTTTTTCTTTCCCACATGGAATTTCAAATAAGCAAGCAGTATAAAGAAGTGATTTATCATTGTTAAAAAAAATTATATTTAAGAAATTGAAAATTCAAATAAATATTCAAGACAGAAAACAATCATGCAAGTATGCTTTTATTTGAGGAATTTAACAACCATATCCAAATTTAGTAGTAATTAATTTATCACACACAAGGAAAATTATTAAAAGTAATTTCTACTAGTTACACAAAGTGTACTTTAATATTATATAAAATATGCATATTCTGATGTGCAAGTTTTTCTTCCAAAGTACTCCTCCTTTGGTTCGCTTGTTGTTGTATTTATTGTATCTGTGGTTATTTTTTTAAGGTTTTACTGATGTAATAATGATTAAATCATTATAGAAGATGCATACCTCCCATTGGATTCCTGAATCACCACTCTTCCATTTTATAATTAATCTAATATTTCAGAGTCTACTTTGATGCACTCCATTCCTCTAAACCTAAAATATTTAAAAATGTTATTTATAAAAATAATTTTTACTTGCTCAGAAGAACTATGCCAAATGCATCACTATTATGTCTATATTTTCACTCCATAAGAGCAAAGCATTCTTTCAAATGATTATGCTGTTAAATATTTTAATCTAATATAAAAGTTTGTACAGCTGTTAAAATATATTATTATTACAGATTGTGAGGTAATATCTTTTCCTGCAATGTATTAATAAAGAAATTATGCATATAGATCATGTGTATTGTTAGACACTGTTTTAATGTTTTCCCTACAAAAAAAAGAAAGAAAAAAAACGTTGATGCATCCTTCTTTTCTATTCAAAATGAGAATTCTCAGTTTACCATATCTTTATATACAGTATGCAATACATAGAATACACAGTATGCAATATATACAGTATGCAGTACGTTGTGGGGAGGGAATTACTGACAATCACAATAAAAAAAAATCTGATGTTGACGAGGCCTTCACCAATAAAGTAAATCTGAGTTTTATAATGTAGGTATTACTTCCAAATGAATATAAGCAGAGTGAGTTACTTCAATGGTCTCCACTGATTTTATCTTAGATTGATATACTATAAAACCAACTGTATACCAGTGTATTATTGGCAGTACAGGTGTGTGTGTTTGCAAGCTAACTTACATGTTGTGGGAGGAGGGGGGGGCTGAAAAACCCAGAATAACTCAGTAGAACTATTCTCCCTCTGACAACTGGTCATCATGAGATCAGCTAACTACGGCCCAGTTGAAGAAGCCTTTAAAAATCCCTCCAGTCTCTAAGGAGATTCAAAAACTTCAGAGAACGGAGGAAACACCTTGCCTATGAATTTACAACATAAGTGTCATTTTAAATGGCACTTTTTATATGATGTTAAGATTTTATTCTTTGTGACATAAGTAAAACCTACAACAGATAATAAATACAAGAGTTGCTCTAAAATAATACTTCCAAATTTTATTCTTGGATATCACTGCAGATATGCCAATTTAAACTGTATGCTATATACTTCATTTTCCTAAATACAGGTAACCCTTGTATAACGCGGAGGTTAGATTCCAGAAATATCATGCGTTATATGAGGTTCAGGTTTCATACAAAATGTAGGGTTATGTTCCGTAGTGTTTTTTTTAATTATAAAAACAACAATGACGTTCAACAAAAACATATTTTATTCATTCAAGAATTCATATAACTATTTAACAAATACATAGCATAAAATTAGGAATTGTGCATAAATTTCATTTCACATAACGCATAAATTTCAAAATTAAAGAAATGGATATTTTAATTGTCATCACTGTCTTCAGAAAAAATATTTCGTAGATATCCTTCATTTACGAGTGGCCAGATGTCGTTATCACCTGAAATCTCTTCAACATCATTTGTATAATTCTCACTGGGTACTTCAGCTGGTTTTCTTATCAAGAAGTCGGTAATAAGACCTTGCTTACCACTATGCTGCAATTTTTTTATTAAGTTCATAATATGGAGCTAAACAACTGTCCAATTGTCCTTCTGAATTTTTCAGAGCACTCTGTTGTGGGATCATTATCCGTAAAATAACTTCCTAACTTTTGTGCCAAATTTAATCCTTCTGCTAATTTCTTTAGAATGAACTCTTTAAGACTCAGCACAATCAGAATCTTCAGTAGAACTTTCTCGCCATTTGTATTTGGTTTACCGTCTTCTATTAATTGAACCAATTCCTCCTCATTTAAATCTGTTTCTTCATCAATTAATTCACAAATTTCATTTTCAACCATATTGGAAAATCCCTCGCCACCACAAATGTGTGCCATGTTTGTTATACGACTTAGTTCAGCATCTGCGGGAGGTACGAAATTTTGATTAAGGACGACACCAGGCCATATTTTTTTCCAGCAACCTTTCAGTGTAGAGGGTTTTAACTCCTTTACATATAGAGAAATAATTTTTACACAATTAAATATTGAAAGCTCATTCCACACTTGAGGCAGTGTCATGTTTGGATTAGATTCCATTTTTTCCAAAATTAATTCGAATGTTTGACGAATATAATACGCTTGAAATGTTGAAATTATCCCTTGATCAAGGGGTTGAATAAATGACGTTGTATTAGGCGGCAAATAAATTATTTTAATATTCGGATGGGTTACATTTTTTGAGTGCCCTGGCACATTATCTAAAATTAGTAAAATTTTAAAGTCTATATTCTTTTTCTTTATGTATCTTTCTATATCAAGCACAAAACAGTTAAAAAACAAAAACAACAAAACAATAAAAAACCAATTTTCAAATATGCTAGCTGTAAGCCATGCCTTTTTGTTGCTCACCAATAAACAGGGAGGGTGGACTTGTCAATCGCTTTCATAGCAATTGTTGTAGCGATTTAATTTTAATTTCATAGCGATTTAAAGGTCAGTTAATTAACATTGGTTTTGTCATGTAATCACCTGACGCATTACTACAAAACAGTAGAGTAATTCTGTCTCTAGAAACTTTGAATCCAGGAGCTGTTTTGTTCATTTTTCGATATATAAGTGCGTTTTGGCATTTTTTTCCAGTTTAACCCAAATTCGTCTGCATTGAATACCTGGTCTGCACTATATCTACCTTCTTCATTGATTTTTAAAAGTTCTTCTGGGAATTTTCAAGCAGCATCTACATCTGCTGATGCTGATTCTCCTTGGAGCTGAAGATTATGCAAAGAAAATCGCTTTTTAAAATTTTCAAACCAGCCCTTACTGGCACAAAATTCATGGTGAGAGCTTTTTTCTGAAAAATCTTGTTCAAGTTCTTTTAAATATTGATAAATTTTGAGGGCTCTTTGTTTAATAAGGTTTCCACTCAAAGGATTTTCTTGTGAGTGCAATCTTCAATCCAAACCATTAGAGATTTTTCCATTTTTTCCATTAAAATATCACATATCACGAGCAACGCGCTTTGCACTTATCATTGACCCAGCAATAACACTATCTCTTATTTTCTGCTCATTTTGTTTGATTGTACGAATTGTTGATTCATTTAAATTCAAAGTCCTTGCAACAACTCCTTGTTTTTCTCCATTTTTCAACCTATCCAAGATTTTAATTTTTCCTTCAAGAGAAATGAATTTTCTTTTCAATGTTGGTTTTCTTCCTTCTTTTGCAGTTTTGGTGGCCATTACTATGAAAAATAATTTTTTTATTTGCCAAGGGGTATTCCCCGAATAAATTCACTATTTATAACTACTTGCGCAACAATTAACTCTTTATAAGGTAAAAAATTAGCACTACACAAAAAAATATGTATGTATGTAAGTATGCGTTTACCCTTATATAAATTCGGTTCTGGCAACTACACCCATTATACAAGCAGACGCAAATTTAACGAACATAAAGTTTGATTTTTAAGTCACGTGGTAAAAGTGTGTGAAAAGAAGCAATACAATTTGTAGATAGCGTTATATCGAAACCACGATCGTGTCATACAATGATAGCCACAATTTATAAACCGCGTTGTATAGGTACTGTGTTATACAAGGGTCACCTGTACTTGAATTTTTTTTTCATTACATATTCATCACCACTTTATATACATTTTCTCCACCAGTGAACCTGGACCTACATCCACCCTTGTAAAAGTTGCTGTCAGCCTGCAAGGGCCACTTCTAGATGGCCACAGCGACAGCATCGTCATTGGTGAGGTGTTCCTCCATGAATGTCATCCTGCATAGAACAGGTTTCACCTGTTTGGTGCAACCAAACAGGTGAAACTCTGATGGCATAGGATCGGGATCATATGGAAGACATGGCAGAACAATCCATTCAAATTCTAGATACATAGCCCTTATCTAGGTAGCACTAGCACAAAGTAGTTAATGTGTAATTATGACATAACCGATGCCTATAACAAACCAGAACAGCATTTTCCAGTGTACATTCTGAATTTGTTTAAGTGCATTGGCGGTTGACGAAACATAAAACTGCATTGCAAGCCAGTGGTAGTTCTCATAATGGAGACAAAAAGTGATGATAGCTGCATGGCAGAAAATCAAGAGATAACCTTCACAAAACTGATCCACCTTGAGAAAAGAAATGTACATTCTTATCTTTAAGTGAAACTTACTATACACCGATGAGCCAAAGCATTATGACCACCTACTTAACATGATGTTGATCCTCCACGTGCAGTCAAAACAGCTCGTACCCGGTGAGGCATGAATGCTACAAGGTTTCTAAATGTCTTGTGGTATCTGGTACCAACACGTAACCAGCAGATCCTTTAACTCCTATAAGTTCTGTGGTTGAGATGCCGCAGATCAGAGTTGCTGTTCCAACACAATCCACAGATGCTCGATGGGATTGATGTCTGGGGAATTTGGAGGCCAGGGCAATACCTGGAAATCTTCCTCATGTTCCATGAACCAGTCTCGAACAATCCAGGTGGTATGTCATGGCACATTATCCTGCTGAAAGACGGCACTACCAGAGGGGAAGACCGTTGCCATGAAAGAGTGTACCTGGTCAGCAATGATGTTTAGGTAGGTGGTAGACGTCAGAGTGCCCGGCACATGGATGACTGGACCCAGGGTATCCCAGCAGAACATCACCTAAAGCATGACACTGCTGCCACCAGCTTGTTTTCGTCCCACGGTGTATCCAGGTGCCATCACTTCCCCAGGTAAATGATGCACACGTACCTGGCATCATGTGGTACGTGTGCACCAGCTGACCTTCTTCCAATCACTAGGTGCCTCCGTAGCCAGGTGGGAAAGAGCAGCAGCGCGTAGCACACGCTTCTTGATTAGACCGGGGTTCGAGCCCGTCACCACCAAATACAGAGGATGCGGAAAGGTCAGGGAATGACCACCGCATATCTTGGAGCAATATGACCTTAGTTGCTAATGCTCCCAAAAAAAAAAAACCAAACCATCTTCCAATCACTCAAGGTCCAATTTCAATGCTCACGTGCCCATTGTAGGCACCGTTGCCAGTGAACCGTGATTAGCATGGGCACTTGGAGAGGCCTGCAGCTACGCAGCCCCATTTTCAGCAGGGTTCGACATACTGTGTGTTGTGACACATTACTCCTGTCACCAGCATTCCAATTACCGGTGAGTTGTGCCACAGTCGCCCTTCTGTTGCCATGTACCATCCGGGAGAGCCTTCACTCACCTGAAGCATCGATAAGTCGTGGTCACCCAATACCTCACCGGCGGTTCGTGGGTTTCCCCTCCTTGGACCACTTTCGGTAGGTACTAACCACGGCTGACCATGAGCATCTCACCACCCGTGCCATTTCGGATATGCTCTGACCCAGTCATCTGGCCATTACAATTTGGTATTTGTCAAACTCGCTTAAGTCCGCTGCCTTTCCCATCCGAAGAACAAGCGTAACACTGATTAATGGAACTCGGTATCAGGTGTTTTTTTATACCATGTCCCGACCCGAGCACACGCCGTAGTTCACTTGCTGTTACCTCAATTTGCATAACAACTCACTAGCCATAATGTTTTGGCTCATCAGTGTATTTTATTTGACTTTACAGTGCATCGGCATCACTGGTCATACACACAGATGTTCATCGCACCTTCAGACCATACTGCACCAGTGATTATGTCTCTAGGAGTGAACAATGTAGTATTATAAGTTGTGCAGGCAGAAAAATTGGGAAAAACTAGGGGGGGGGGAAATCACTAACTATAGCCCTGACTGAAAAGACCTTTAAGAACCCCTCTAGTCTCTGGTGGGATGCGAACCCAAACTTCTCCAAACAAGTGATGTGAAAAAACCAATACTGTCACAGCAGTCCTATATTTCAATACAATTACATTTTAAGATTTCTTTTTTATATATTAAGCTCTTTGGATATTCTCTAGAACACAGAAGCGCTCAATGCTGGAGCTGTGGCCTTTCTGCTATGGCATTAAGTGGTGAGCTCAAACGTACACATGATACAATAATACAAGAGATATCCTATATACTAAAAATTTGGGTTTTTTTAAACCAATAGTTTTTAATAATTTTTTTAAAAAAGCTGACTTTAAAAATAGGCTAGCTGGCTCAACCCTGTTAAATAAAGAAATAGTAAAATAATTTTTTTTTTTCAATTTGTACAAGGAATTTGTTTGTTTTTTTTTTTATAGAATCCCAACGCATGAGTTGAAGGCTGAGAGGATAAAAGATACCTGTTAATACTGAAGAAGAATATGGATCTGGTGGAATGGGTGCAGAGAAGAACAACAAGCTTAGTGAGGGAAACAAAAGGGGATGCTCTTACCAAGAAAGGCTTCAATTCTGCAAATTGCAGTGTATGATTAGGCACCTGCAAGGATATGTTTGAGGTGTTTAAGGCTTTAGATGGATTAAGTGAGTTCAATGCTGATGACATAACTTGATTTGGGAAAGGATGGTTGCAAGACAAATGGAAGGAAATCTGCTTTCAGTCAGTAGGTAGGTAGGCGATTGTTAAAATAAACTTCCATCTGGTTTGATTTGATTTGGATTTTATTGGCGCATCAACTTCCGTCTGGTGTTGTAGAAGTGGGTAGGTTTGATAAATTCAAGGTTGACACATTGGCAACTAAGGCCATAACACCAAGCCAAGATAAAGAACAAACATAGAAAAATATATTTGCTAACCTCTAAACAAGTGACCATGTCAAAAGAGCTAAACATATAGAAAAAACATAAAGGGATAAATTAATATGTGTATATAAATTAATACACTAAAACTTAAAAATGTCAGACATATTGTCTCTGTCATCTAAAATCTGGATGAATGTATTCAGCCAGATTGATAAAATCTGTAAAACATAAGCATTATGCAATGGTAAAAACAGGACATTCCATAAAAGTATGAATAGTTAAAATATTTTCACAGTTCTCCCTCACAAATAGGTTGGTCATCTGCCCTCAGCAGAAAAGAGTGTCATATGACTGACCTATGAGCTACACAAGAACAACACCCTCTCTTCAGACTTAACTGCTCTTGCTTAATTACAGGCATAATCTGCTTTAGTTTATTTGTGACCTGTCTATGCCAAGAATCTTGCCACTGGCAGTATAATTTATTATGTAAGGGGATTGCTGAATTTGCAGTGTTACCATCTAAATCACCCCAGGGGCAGGCTCACATCTGGTGAGTATGGACTTGGCACACCCAGAGTTCTGAGCTGGATATCATCATTCTTCTCTTTCTTGGTGATTCGATTCCCCTCCCCCCCCCCTCTCTCTCTCTCTCTCTCTCTCTCTCTCTCTCTCTCTCTCTCTCTCTCTCACTCTCTCTCTCACACACACACACACACACACACACACACACACAGGGTAACTCGGGAATTTTTTTTGGCTGGTGCAGCATAAGTCTCAGGCTTCCTTGCACCATATGTCTAATAATAATAATAATAATAATTTCCCCCATTCCAGATTTGGCAGAAGTGGACATCAAATTCAAGTTTGAAAAGGGAATAAAGCATCTGCTGAATCCAAGACAGGACTGGATGAGAATTATACCTCACTGTTGATAAATTGGTGTATATCATATATATTTTATCATTGCTTTTATAAGATCCAAGGCTAGTTCTATTGCAACCATCTCAGTGGTATAAATGCTACTTCCTCATGGAAACTGGATAGAATTATGTAGAAAGACAGCAGCTTACCCCCAGGTAAGCTGCTGTCTTTCTACATGATTCTAACTTAGAGCCATCTGTGTACACTGCAACACCACCAGCTGTCTACCAGAAAATCTTTGCTGGAAAACAGGTAGTTGTATGGCAGCCTTCTTCCAGACCTTGAGGGAGAAGTTGGAAGATGGGCATGCCAGGGTGGAAGAATTACCTTGATGACTAAACATTGTTGTCTAACGTGTTTAGTTCAATTAACAGCCCTTGGATTCGAATACCAAAAAGGTCAGTTGTAGGGATTTTGCCATCGTGGCTTAAAGACATCTGCACGTGGGCTGATCAGGCAAGGACTTTAATTTAAAAGCGTAATGCACAGACAACTGTTTACACTGCAGAGAAAGAGACAGCTCAGTAGCTTCAACATAGAGCCTTTGGATGGGAGATGTATGGAATGCTCCAGTGACAGTGTGGATGTGGACTGGATCTAAATCCATTGAACTGGATCCACTGGACTGGATCTTAATCCATTGAACTGGATCCATTGAAATGCACTATCTCTATCAGAAGCATAAATCTGGGAATCAAAGTTGAGTTACATGAAGTTGTTGTTATTTGGTTTTTAGGAGCATTAGCATTAAAGCCATATTGCTCCGGAGATATGTGGTGCTCATTCCCTGACCTTTCCGCATCCTCCATATTTGGTGGTCACAGGCTCAAACCCCGGTCTAATCAAGAAGCGTGTGCTACACACTGCTGCTATGGCTATGGAGGTGCCGATTACATGAAGTAAGGTACAGCAATCTGCATCTAATGAAGTTGACAAAAGAGACTAGAATATTAAGCCCCTTGCCTTTAGGTGACAAATATATTGTAAAAATGTTACAATATTGACAAATATATTGTAAAAATGAAATTGACTTCTTGTCAAAAATAAGTCCTGGAAATTGACTTCTGCTGCCACTGGATGTTGTTTTCACCAAGCCTTAGTACGCCACTGGATGTTGTTTTCACCAAGCCTTAGTACTGGGTCAGGATCAAAATTATATTTGCAACAAAAGAACACACAAACAACCTTTTGTGAAAAAAATCTGAACTCATTAGCCAATGACCAAGATGTAAAGTGATCAACTGATTTTTGTAGTTGCCTTTCAATGATCCTCATATCACATGAATGAAAAATATCATAAAATCATCACTGTAGAGGGCTCGGTTCGTCTTCTGTTCATGGAAGTTGGACTGTGATAGTTCGATAGCAAAAGTATGACAGAACAGATCCCTGTGGGACTCCCTCTTCTTGGCAAAACACTTGAGTGTGTGTGGATCCTAGATGAACTTCAAATCATCAATTAGAAAGAAAGTTTTTAATAAAAACAGAAGGTTACCCCGAGACCAAAGTTATAGAGGTCTTTGCAATATGCCAAATCGCCAAGCTTTTTCAATATCAAAAAAACTGCTACCAGATGCTTGGATTTTATAAAAGCATCATGAAAGTAAATTTCTAATCTAATTAAATTATCCAAAATGGGTCATTTAATTAAGTTCTTTGGAAGCCACACTGTGTCCTAGAAAGGAGGTCATTTGTTTCTAAATACCACATAAGGTGAGCATTGGTCATTCTTTCCAGGATCTTGCACAGACATTATCAGAGCAACGGAATGATAGTTACTTGGATATTTAGGATCCTTTTCTTGTCATTGTAGGGTTTTAAGCACATCAGCAACTTAGGCCATATTGCACCATATATAAGGTCTGTAAACTATGTGTCCTATGGTCAGTGTGCTGAATGAAAAACTTTGAGTTTCCTGTAGAAAAAAATCATACTATCCTCTCCTGAGACCAACTGACTCAGCCACACCATGAAAAAGACCCTCAAAAAATTTCCTCACGTTAACAAGGTTCAAACTCGGGTCTTTTTCACCCAGTGTAGGGATTCCCTGGCTTTGGGAAGGCAAGGATAATTGCCTTTTGCCAGGAATTCGGAAATTCTTTGTCAAAAAAAAGAGTCTATTAAATAAAATTTAAAAATGGGCCTTAGTTTGTGATAAGATAGATGTGTTTTATCATAAGACATCACCTGGCTTGACAGCACTTGCTTTTGTAAGAAAGAGTTCTTTACTTACCTCTTCATGTGTAAAGGTATATGGTTCAAGTCCTTTTGAAGAGAAGTTTAATGAAGGTTTCTCTTTTAGGGTGTGGTGCCTCCGTAGCCAGGTGGGAAGGAGCAGCAGTGTGCAGCACATGCTTCTTGATTAGACCGGGGTTCGAGCCCGTCACCATCAAATACGGAGGATGTGGAAAGGTCAAGGAATGACCACCGCATATCCCAGAGCAATATGGCCTTAGTTGCTAATGCTCCTAAAAACCAACCAAAAAAACAAAAAAAAAAAAATCTTTTAGGGCCAAGAACTCTGAGAGGAATGATGTTATTGCAGAGATTTTTGAAAGTGTTTCTCCTAGAGTATTAAAAACTGCATTTGATCTGCAATTGGACATCCATTTGCACTCTAGGGATCACTGAAGGGTATGGTAGATATTTTTCCTTCATTTTCTGATTCTTATCCCAGATTACTTTTAGCTAGCAGCCTGCATTATAGAGGGGCACATTTAAAGGATATTAAATTTTCTGTGGTGGGATACTGGCAGAATATACCCCCATGCTTTGTTTTGGGCTTTTCTTGCTAATGTGCATTGTGAAAGGTTTTGGAAATGGTGGAAACCACGTAGATGTTTTTTGAACTGCAACTGCTGCTGCTGCTGCTGCATGGACAATACCTTCTATAATGCACGTAACTGCATTATTTTATCAGAGTAGAGTACGGGTTCTGGCTGACTCTTGTAATGTCAGACTGTGCCTGATGTCTGAAGGCATTCCAATCAGCCTTATCAAACTTCCACTGAGATATCCTTGATAGTTGACATGGTCTTGTTTCAGTCAGAAGAGATATCACAGGGAAGTGGTCACTCTCATAAGGATTTTCTTCAATCACCAATGTGAACAAATGGAGAAAAGGGGAACAGATATAGAGATCAATGGCAGTAAACATGTGCAAAAATGATTTCATTCCCATTTAGGAGATCTCATTATTTTTTAGCATGTGCTTTATTTTATGATCCCTTCACATTAGTGCCTACACTACCCCAGAGGGTATTATATCCATTAAGATCTAATAAAATAGAAGCAGGCAGTTGCACAATGAGATCAATGTCTGTCTTGGAGATGTTGATCCCAGGTGGCAAATATACTGAACAAACTTTTAGAAGACACCCTACAAAGATGCAAATGACAACTGCTTCTATGGTGATACTTAGAAAGGGGTATGGTTGCCCACTAGAATAGTGACTTCATTGTGAACATGTTGCTTTTGCCTATGGAGGAGGGCCTTGATGTCATCAACATTCCTTCAGAATCCACGGCAATTCCATTGTATGAATTTAGCCATTATTTGGGCTTTGTGGATTCATTGGATAGCTTCCAAGGTGCCCTCAGCACTTTGGAAGCATTTTTCAGTCTTGGATTTATCTTTTTTTGGGAAGTATGGACACTGTACTATGCTAATTTCTTCCTCTACTCTGACTACTACTACTCAAAAGACTGATCCAGACACCTCTCCAGGAAGTGTCTGGATCAGCTAATGCATAACCAGACACCTCCTAGAGAGTTAATAATAGACTCAGTCCAGTGGACTATTGAATGGCTAACTTGTGAAAACTATTTTAGAGCTGTCCCCTCAAATTGTAAAGAATATTGGATAATGCCCTGATGCCCATCTTAACATCAAAAGACATTATTCCATATGATAGAAGAGATGAGTTGCCAGTTTTGCTCTGGAGACTAAATATGGGTTTCACCACTTCATGTTTGCAGCAAGCAAAGTAATCATACTGCACTGTATAATGAGGGTTATCTTCCACCCAGATATAGCATCCACACTCATAGTTGTAAGAGAAATTACTTGGAAAAGAGTATACTAGGATAGTGACTTCGTCATGAACAGGTTGCTTTTGCCTATGGCAAAAGCAACCTGTTCATGACGTTCATGACCTCCATAGGCAAAAGCAACCTGTCTGCAGCAAGTCTCTTTATCTAGGAGATGTTGATCCCAGGTGGCAAATATACTGAACAAACCGTTAGAAGAAACCATACTAAGATGCAAATGGCAACTGCCTCTATGGTGATAGTTGTAAGAGGAATTACTTGGAAAGGAGTATGGTTGCCCACTAGGATAGCAACTTCATTGTGAACAGGTTGCTTTTGCCTATGGAGGAGGGCCTTGATGTCATCAACATTCCTTCGGAATCCATGGCAATTCCATTGTATGAATTTGGCTAATTCAGAATCCAAGGGCAACTCCATTGTATGAAGTTGGCCATTATTTCCACAAATGGATTGAATTCCCACTTTCTTTATTAGTCACCATATTTAATTTAGCTGGTTTGCCTAACATCATATACTTTTAGTAATCTCATCCTTAATGTGTGCACTTACCTCATTGAGCCCCCAAAATAACTTAAAAAATTATTAATGTTTGTATCATAACTTATAAGCACCGAAGTATTTCTAAAATTATTTTATCAGTGAAGAAGCTGTTAATTGTAATTTGTAAATTAATCTGTGTATGCTGCTTTGCAAAAAACAATCCCTTCAAATAAATGACACCTACAGTTAGTACTTGAATGGGGCCTCCAAACTGATGTTTACTTTTTTTAAATTCACTTAAAGCATTTAAGTTGTTAAAACTTCTAAATTTTTTTTCTAAAACATTAAAAGACTGCCATTGCTAAAAACAAGTTCGGATATGTTAATGTAATATAATCTTTGTTGTATGTAAAGATATCACAGCATGCTGCCAGGGGTTTTGTTGTTAATTAACGATAATATCTGAATGTCAGAATTAATGAGAACTGCTGTGTCGTGTTTGTGTGCGTGAGATATTGGCAAAAAATATTTGTTTTTGTTGCAATTGCAAAATATTAGCATTCCAGTTGTTAATATTTTGACACAATTTTATTGAAAATATTTCTGAAAAAAAGCTTTCGAAACAAAGCCAGCACACTGTTTCAATATATTTTATTGGTTAGTGAAATGAATAGTTTTATATATCTTTTTTATCTTCTGAATATATCCAAATGTATGTATGTTTTGTCAGTTTCACTGCAGGGTAAGACAATTTTTCAAATTCATTAACGATTTACAAGTTATGTGTTGGTAAGACAAGTACTGGTATATTATTTTAATTTTGTCTGGCATCAAACTATTGCAAATTTCAAGTGCCTGCCAGAACTTTGATGCACAAATGTGTCAAGCATACATCCATTTGGATTGGAGAACACTTGGTATTTGCTTCTATGTAGTATAATCGGGACAAAAAGTCAAAACACTTCTCCAATACGTCAATCACTTTTGCACAACTTGCCTATCAAATCAGGCTTCGGGTCAATGAATAAAAATTTGCACAAAATAATTATTTGACAAATCATGTCTAAGTGGCAGTGGGTCACTATCACAAAAGCAGTTTGAAGATAGAAGCAGGGAACAACTAAAAACTTTTATATAAGCAAAAACTGCCTGTGTAGGCTGGGTTTCCTAGTCAATTATCAACTTAGCTACTTACTTCATCAATAAATTGCTTCATACAGGTCAGTCCATTTAGCTCATTTATTCTTCCTTTTTAAAAAAGTTTGCAATCTTTTCAAAAACATTTTCTATTTTCTTTTTAATATTTCCCATCTTTTCAGGATCAGAAAATGACATAAATTTGCCTGAAGTACCATTTGTTATATTCATCTCTTTTGAACAGTACTGAAAAATAAAATTTGTGCATGAGTAAAAATACAACACAAATGATTAAACATAAAAATTACATATATTCAGTAGCATAGCAGCAGAAGCCTCAAACTCCTGCAGTGCAGAGTTACTGAATAGCTTCACCAATGTCATAGAAACTAAAACATCTTTTGTTTCAGTACAATTACTTGAATTTTTAAAATATTCGTTTAATTGTAGTGAAATATAAAATATAATAGGTTCTGCTTAAAGGTAAGAAGTTACATTTTTTTTGTAAGGGATTGAGGGGTGTGATCACTTTCATTGAGTACATATTGGGATGGCATGGGACAGTTATAGAGCAATAAAAAGTACCAAAGCTTATGACACCTAATAGCTCATCCATAACAGTTGACACCTAATAGCTCATCCAGGTGAGGTTGGCAAGGGCTAAATAGGAGCAATTGCTGTCCAAGAGAGCAAACAACAGAGCCATAAAGTTCTTCATGTATGCGAATACAAAGGAGAAAATGAATCAGATCGGACTTTTGCATAGTGGTTGTGGAAAAGTCTTAGATGACCAAGCTGATGTTGCTGATAGTTGAACAGCACATTGCATCGGATTTTACAGACAAAAGACCCATCAGAGCAAGGAGAGGCTGAGCAGTATATAATTATGGATACTGAAATTGCAGATGAGTGTTTATTTTAAAAAATAATAATAATAATGCCTAAAAGCAAGTAAAGTTCCTGGTGTCAATGGCATTTTTTTAATGAAAACCCTAAACACGAAAGAAATCAAAACCTATTCTGTGTGTGTTGATGGTTGAGAAGATGAAAGAAGATACTTGTTGACATTAGACTTGAATTTCTGAACCAGTAATTCTGGAGGCATCAAGAGAATGAATGCAATGAACCATTTGGGTTACCTATGAAGGCATCACAGGATCAGGAGATTCTTCTGAATGTGAGAAGAGTCAATGTATTGTCACTCTTATAACTGCCTGTATACATTGAGAAGAGACAATGTATTGTCAATATATACAGGCAGTTATAAGAGTGAAGTGGGTAACTACACACTGGTTAGTCTGACTTCAGTGCTAGAAAAATAATGGAGGCAATGATAAAGAGTGCAATCCAAGGATATTTAGATAGAAATGGAATTCTGAAGGCTGCACAACATGATTTTGTAAAGAGGAAAATCATATTCAACTAATCTAGTTAACTATTTTGACAGTTACTCATCAGCTGGATGCAACATATAATTTTGACACTGTTTATTTGGATTTCAGCAAAGCATTTCACTCAATCTCTAATGAGATGTTACTGTATAAGCTGGAACGCAGAATCACAGGTAAGATTCTACAATGAATTGCTAGGTGGCTGCAGGACAGATGGTAGAGAGTTGTGATTAATGTTTACTCTTCAGACTGATACAGTGTTATAAGTGCCATCCCTCAAGGATTGGTTTCAAAACCACTGTTGTTTGATTTTCATAAATGACATCAACGAAGGAATAGAGCATGATATCAAAATTTGCAGTAAATTTATAGATCGGGAGTGGTTAATGATTAGAGCCAAGTAGCACTCCTTCAGGATGACCTGGACAGGCTTGGAGGTTGGTCTGAAGAATGGCAGCTATGTTTTAATGAGGAAAAATGCAAAACCTTACACTTACGGAGTAGCAACATCATAATAACTTATACATTTCATACAGTTGAATTAAAAACTGTGAAAGAACAAAGAGAACAAAGAGCATTACGATATGGTAAAACAAAGTTCTCCAAGCAATGTGTACAGTGGGCAAAGAAGGCCATGGGATTCTATCGATGATTCATTAAACATTTTTTGCAGAGATAAGGAGGTCGTAATCCCACTGTATAAGGTAACTGTAAGACTTCACTTGGAATACTGTGTGCAGGAATGGAGATTGCACTTAAAAAAAAAGACTGAGTTTCTTGAAAAGGTCCAGAGAGAGGCAACCCCACTTGGTGACATCTGCAAAAGGACTACAGTATGAAGAAAGAATTTTGAATATCTGGACAATAGGGCTTGACGACCATGCTCCTTAGAGAAAACCTGATTAAGCTCTATCATTTACCCCCTCCTTCTGAGTGGGGGGGGGAGTTTAAATGAGGGCAAAATTTTGCACTGTTATGATTCCAGAACCAGGGGACATAAATTCAAATTAGAGAGATTTAGACTGGATTGTATGAAATTTTCTTTTAGCCTGCATATTGCTAATTATTGGAAAAGTTACCTTGGGGGAGGGAGGTTAGTTAAGGCCAACAGCTTGGGTAAATTGAGAGATGCTGGTAACCTACGTGAAGAGGACAAAAATACAGGCTGTTTTTCTCTTCATGAATATGAAAGAGAAAGCAAGCTATTTTTATCTTTATTAATTTTTTTTATTTTGATATTTTTTTTTTTATTTTTGCCAGTGCAGCAAATTCCTATGGCTTCCTTGCACTACTTGATTAATACTAATGAGGATTGTATATAAAAATGACCATTAAAAATTTCAACCTCTGTGTTTTTAACACTGTTTCTTCATTTTTTTTTATTCAGTTTGTGATATTTTGTGGTAGTGTCATGCATATTTCTTCTGAATTTGTGACATTTTATAAAGAATCTATTTCAGTATTTATTAACAAATATGTTAAATGCAGTTAAATCGAAACTATTGAGATTTCGAAATGACTCAATCTGAAAAGTGAATTTTAATTGCAATCGTCAATATTATTAAATAAAATGCCTTTGAAAATTATTTTGGGCAGCTTCCAAGTATTCGAAACAGGAGCAGTAAGTAGCTGAATGGAGAGCTGGGAAATTTTCTGAAAAAAATTTAACAGTTTTGGATTATTTTCTGAAATAGATATATTTCAGAAAATAATCCAAATCATGAAATGGATATTTCAGAAAATAACAAAGAATTCCAGACTGACGACAGGCGTGTCAATTCTGAAATAAGTAATTCACCCTCATTCATAATAGGAAAAGATTTTTTTTTTTACAATATATTTTTTTTAAAAAAAAGCTTTACTTTTCAAATACAATTGCCAGAAAAATTTTCCTGCCCTGAGAGAGTTAATCAGTGGTATATCATCCTATACTGCAGGCAGGGCTTATTGGGATGGCCCAAAAGGAAAGAAAGACAGCCAAAATTACATAATGAACTACATTCCACTAAGACCAAAACTCGTGATGATAAGCCACAAAATGGAACTATCTGAAATCTATTCTCAAACACGAAGCATGTAGCCTCTTAAAACTCAGATGACAAAGTTTAGAAGATAAAATTTCATTAACCACATCAAAATTTTTGCAAAATTTGATGAGTTTAATGAAACAGTAAAGAATAACTTCTTAAATACAGGCAGGGTAAGAATACAATCGATTTGATGTTTCTTTAGCACTGAAGGAAACTGAACAAACGACGACAAAATAGGAAATATAAAGGAGAAGCATTGAGAATTAAATCTAATTATGAAAATTCCAGTGCAGTACAGAGCAGGGAAACTGTTAAGTTGGAAGCGAAAATAAGCAAGATGCAGTCACTGAAGTCATTATAACACAAATGACTATTAGTTACAAAAAAGAAAAATAGGGAATATTAGTGGATCAGTTTGTCAGAAAAGCTTTTGAGGTGCTCAAACTATGCTTATGAGCAGCGTATACACTGCCCTACCATTAACAGCCAGACAATTGCTTTACAAATAACCTTTATTTTCAGGAAAACTAATAGTGTACTGAAACTTTTAGCCTTTATGACAACCTCAAGTCTCTGTGGAATGCTCTCCACCAATTTTTTTAAATGTCCTCTGATATTTTCCACAATTTGGCATCTTAAAATTCACACCCAGATAAGACTATCAGACTTAAGTACCATGACTTGTTACTCCAAAGAACAGGTTTCCATTGCTGTATGGTCCAAGGATGGCGGGCTTTACACCATGCTATACTGCATCTTGAATTAATCGGGATCATTAATGGCTTTTAGACGGCAGCACGACTATGGTAACTCATATTGTACTCCATCCTGTGCACTATACACTGTTGGTATGAATTTGAATCATCTCACTGAGTGTTTCTGTGTGTGCTGTGACAACATTGGCTGCATTCCAAGTGGACAATTCTTTGCAGGGCTCCCCTGTCATATTCTGTCAGCTTGGAGGTCAAGATAGACCTCACAGTGTCATAGTTTTGTCCAAAACAACCAACAGCCTCAGGCCAAAGTATGAAAATGCTGACTCTTCCAAACTTCATTGTCAAGATGATAGTCTGGCAGATAGCTTTCTCCAGGTATCTGCCACACACCCAGATAAGACTATCAAACTTAAATACCTATACCATAATTTGTTACTCCAAAGAATAGCTTTCCACTGCTGTATGTTCCATGCTCGACAGCATCTAGGATTAGTCGGGATCATTAATGGCTTTTAGACGGCAGTGCAACTATGGTAACCCATATTGTACATCATCCTGTGCACTGTACTACTGTTGGTATGTATTTGAATCATCTCACTGAGTGCTTCTATGTGTGTGTGTGTGTGTGTGTGTGTGTGTGTGTGTGTGTGTGCTGTGACAACGTGGGCTGCATTCCAAGTGGACAATTCTTTGCAGGGCTCCCCTTGTCATATTCTGTCAGCTTGGAAGGTTTCTGGGTTGTTTTGTGACAGTTTCAGCTGTCAGCTTGAAAGGTTTTCTGATAGTTTCAGCACCAGTCCACTTCCATTTGCCGACCACATCACCAATCTTCAAAGCAGTTGAAATATCATGTAAATTCCAACTGCTTATGTGCATTCCATGCTGGAAGTCTGTTAACACTGTTGATCGCAGCATCTTTGAGCATATTTATAATTGTGTCTGACATGTGATGCATATCTCATGTAGTATGAGTGATGACTTTTGAAGTTATGATGAACATAACGACGAGATCCAATCTTCTTACATTTCGAGAGTACATCTCTAAAACGGTGTTCGCAGGCCGGCCGCTAGTTAGTACACCGGTGCGAACCTATTGGTAACTCATTAGAAGGCTTCCGGATCAGCTAGTGTATAATCTTGCTACCTCTACTCTGCCAGATAGTGACTGGAGGGGGTCCGAGTGGTGTATGGGGGGGCATTTTCGAGGCCACGTTACATCAAGGATTTGGGTATATTCTTAACATGCTTATGCCATATCTAAAAATTTCATTACTTCATACAGCATGTCTCCCCCACCTTTTCTTACTAGTGAATACACCATGATTGTCACACTAATACAGTAAGCTTATCTGCGAAAAAATCTAAACCTCCCAAACACTTCCTAGTTCATTTCACAAATATATGTTCTAATCTCAACGATGTCCATTTCCACTTGCAGTCTGCCAAAACCCATATACTTTTTCTGACAGAATCTGTTATCCGTTGATTCAACTACTGCCCATCTCAGTTGCCCAAATTATTCACTGTAAGATGCTTTTCGCCTCAAAGGTGGTACTTGTGCATATGTCCGTTCTGATATTCCCTGTAAGAGACTTGGTAATTTGAAATCTTTTCGATCTTCTCTGGCTTAAAATCTCTCTACCTAATTGAGTCAAATTCATCTATTGTCTCTACCGTTCTCCCAACTCCACTAATCACTTGGAGCTCTTTGACTTCCTCTCTTTTCAACTTGACTTTCTCCAGACCAACTTTCCTAACAGTGTGGTAATCTCCTTGGTGATTTTAATGTTCACAACTCCAGCTGGCTTCCGTTTTCTAGTCACACCGACCCAGCTGGTCGAGATGCTGAGGCTCTTGCAATTACTAATGACCTTACACAAATAGTTCATTGACCTACAAGAATACCGGACAATCCTAACCATACAGCCAACACACCTGATCTTTTTCTCACAAACAACCCTTCTAATACACGGTCGAAGTGAGTGGTCCTTTAGGCACCTCAGATCACACCTTGGTGATTGCCTCTTCTCCAATGGAGCCTTTATCTCATGGCTATTGCCAACCTCCTTTTCCTTGGTCGGATTACTGTTTCAAAACTTCTGATGTCAACATTTGATCAGATCATGTCTGAAATTATTCTTGTAGGAATGGAATCCTTTATTCCACACTCCACTTTAAAATTTCGCCTTTATCTAAACCTTGGTTTTCCAATAAATGTGCTAAGGCTGTTCAAGAGAAGAACGTTGCATATCGTAATTGACTTGTTTCCAAATCTTCAGTTTCATTTTCTGCCTACACCAAAGCCTGCAACAATTGTAAAGCAGTTATTAATCAGTCCAAACTAGAGTTTGAACAGGCTAAGAGTAGAAAACTTGCTTCTTGCCCTAATGGTAGCCGAGCATTCTGGTCTCTTGCCAAAGCTATTGGCCACAACTTTTGTTCATCTCTGATCCCACCTCTGTCAAAACCAGATGGTTCTGTTGTCACTTCAGCCCAAGGATAAAGCTGACCTGCTAGCATCCCATTTATCTTTCAACTCATGTATTAATAATCTTGGTAAAACACCTCCCACCATTCCTAGCATGCTCCATTCAATGCCTCCTGTGGTTTTCTGTCAAAAGGAGGTCAGAAGGATTTTAACGAATCTTGATGCTAAGAAAGCCTCAGATGGTATTTCTTCACTTTCTCGAAGCCTGTGCTCCTGAACTTACTCCGTTCTTTGCCGCCTTTTTTCACTTTCTTATTCCAAAGGTGTTTTTCCTTCTGCTTGGAAATTTGCTCATATCCAGCCAGTTCCTAAATAGGGTGAGAAATCCCTCTCATCCAATTATCGTCCCATTGCAATTACTTCTACTCTTTCTAAAGTAATGGACAAATCAATTAATCGTCAACTCTTAAACTACCTAGAAACCTTCCATCTGATCAACGATTGCCAGTATGGATTTCGTCAGTGTCAATCCACTGCTGATATTCTGGCTTATGTTACTATTTTATGGACAAATCCAATGGAAAAGTTGTTTCACAACTGCTTGTGAAACACAAGCAGTTGCTCTTGACATCTCAAAGGCTTTCGATCGTGTTTGGCATAAAGGTCTTCTAAACAAGCTTCCATCTTATGGTTTGCCAACTGTTTTTTATAATTGGTTATCCAGTTTTCTCTGATCGCTCACTGAAGGTGTTGGTAAATGGCTCTGTCTTCTAACTTCTTCACTAATGCTGGTGTCCCCCAAGGTTCGGTTATTTCCCCCACTTTTTTCCTCTTGTATATTAATGACCTGCTTCCATTAACTGGAAATCCTATCCATAGTTTTGCCAATGATAGCACATTGTATTCCACTTTCCATATTGAGAAACCTTGCCCTGCTCAATCAGCTTCAACTTCTCGAATATTCACTACCAATTCCTTAAATGCCGATTTCCACGTAATTCTCCAGTGGCGCAAAGACAACTTAGTTGATTTCAATCCTAAAACTCAGTCTTGTCTTATATCTCACAAAAAGGACTCCTCTGCTCCTATGCTTATCTTTGGTGACACACCAATTTCTAGGCAAGATGATATATCTCTTTTGGGGTTACCCTGACTTCTAATCTCTCTTGGCACAAGCACATTACAAATATTGCTTCCTCTGCATCTAAAAAACTTGGTTTTCTCTTTTGCTCTCAGCGTTACTTCACTCTGTACAAATTGCAAATCCACCCTACCATGGAATATTGTTCTCACATCTGTGGTGGTGCCCCCAAAACCTCTCTCAGGCTTCTATTCAGAAGAGGGCAGTTAGGTTAATTAATGACTCCTCTCTAACAGTCTCTCCACTCGCTGTCTCATAGATGTACTGTTTCTGTTGCATGCCTTTTCTACAGATACTTCCATGGGTACTGTTCTTCTGAATTGGCTTCTATAATTCCCACTCTCTCTTTCAAAACAGTCCGAACATGTGCCGCCACCAGCCAACATCCATTTACTGTCCAACTTCAAACCCACAGAACCAACTTTTCATCTTCCTCATTTATTCATTCAACTGCTGTTTTCTGGAACAACCTTCCTTCATATGTATTTCCTGAAAATTACAGTCTACAGAAGTTCAAGTCTAATGTCAACAAATTTCTTCTTTCATCTTCTCAACCTCCAACCCAAGCACGGTAGTAAGTACTATAGGTTCTAACACCTCTCGTGTTTGGGGTTTTAATTAAAAAAAAAAAAAAAAAAAAAAAAAAGGTAGGATAGGACCAACTATAAACAGAGGGGTGTCTGGATGGATATTAACAGTGAGTGTATATACATAATTTATATATAAGTTTGAACAAGATAGCAGTCAAACTCCAAGAGTCTGGAGTGAAAATTTGAGATTTAAAAATTGCTGTTCATGTTGGACAAGATCATAGAACAGTTAACTGATGCTGTCACCCATGGACATCCCCAATCACCATCCAGGTTATGGACCAAATAACTCACCGGCAGGCTATAAATGACAGATTAAAACCATGAGAAGCAGTAGAGATAATAGGTTTTTTTTGCTTTGAAATATGTTGGAAGTGAATGAACTCAATATAAAGAGTGTTAGCACTTGATAAGGAGTATAAACATTTACACAACAGCATAAACCTATGTAAAAAAAAAAAAAGAATATATTTTATAACAGAAACAGCAATTATATGTTTAATCATAACTATACATCATATCAGCACATAAGCTGATTTAAATAGCTGCAAATAGATATTTCTTATTACATTTCTTTTTTCCCGATCAAAAAAAAAAAAAATCAATGAAAAATGATTTCAAGAAATTTAAATACAATATGAACTAAAAGTCAAAGTAGAAGATGATTTAAACACAAAATTTATTAGCTCTTCAAGACAAGTCAACCAACATCCGTTAAACTGTTTTGACCTTTTGTTCAAACTTACAATTAAATTGTGAAGTGGGTTCTTCAACTAGGAATACATGAGGAACCCAGATAAATTTCAATTTATACTTTTAATACACAAATATTTTAAAAAATGCATAGAGTCACTGTGCAAGTTTGAAACTTGCACAGAGTCACTCACAGAACTATTAGTTATTACATTATGATGCTCAAGAAATGCAGGGCACTGCCATTACAGTTACTAAATACTAGGTTTCATTACATGAATACACATCCATGCTTGCTTCATCATTCAGCAGTTGTTAATACATTGTGGTAGTTTTACTGATATTATACCCTCCCATTGATTTAACAAATTTTGAGATCTTCAGCTAAACTTGCACAGTCAAAAGGAACTTTATGCAAAGCACTTGTAATAAAATAATAAAAAATTCTATGTCTATAAAATAAGTTTAATGTAGGTGAAAAAATTAATGTTCATTCTTATAAATTATAGACACCATGGGAAGTTCACTAGCACCCCCAATACTTATCTGCCTTAAATTAAAGTTAAAAGGCAGTAAATAGGAGCCGGTAAATAAGGTTCTCATTAAGCTGAAACCTGGATTATAATTTCTGGTAATAAAGTGGAATTTAACATGTATGTTAGGGCTTTTCAAACTTTTTTTTTTTACCCCAACATACTATGAGTGTCCAAAAATAATTTGACCCCACAGCTGTTTGTTCTTTATTGTTAAATTTATTTAACAATAAAGAACAAACAATAACAAAATTTAAAAATTTAACAATAACAAACAAATTTTTCTGTTTATACTCCAGAATGACCACACAGACAGAATTCACAAAATAGAGAGAGAGAGAGAGAGAGAGAGAGAGAGAGAGAGAGAGAGAGAGAGAGAGAGAGAGAGAGAGAGAGAGAGAGAGAATATACAAGAAACAGTACTATATTATCAGTCACGGGCTCAAATCCAGGTCACTCAACGTACATATACTTATGCATCCTCACTCCTGACCACTCAGTTATGGCAGTCACTGGTAGATAAATGCAACAGTAAGCAATTTCCTTTGTTTTATACCAAAAACCTGTAAGCAATAGAGAGAGAGAGGGGAATGATGTGCATTTCCAAGGACGAGCATCGTCAAGGATATTTAGAAATCATCTAGGTCGGACATTAGCTTTCAAAGAGAAAAACATGTCCAGAGCTTGTTGACCAAGTATGAAGCATGTGAAGAAATAAATTTTGTAAATTTTTTTGTGTATTAATCAATACTGTAATTGAATTTATTCAATCAATTATATCAATCCATCAATATAAATCTGAATGAAAACAATGCTGAAATGATGCCAAATTTGGTGATACCCTTTTGTGACATGACCCAACACCCACTTTGAAAAATATGTTGTATATGATTGATTACATTTCTGATTTTTCAAACCAGTTGTACAATTTTTTATATTATTTTTTTCACATCAGCTGGCAGGTGCTTACTCATAGAACACAGGTGCCCAGCACCTTCAAGCAGCTTAAATGAATCACATAAGTTAACAGGAGAGCACATGATAACTGTGTGTCAGGACCAGTCATCGCTAGTGGTGTCAATCCACCTGCTTATTGGAATGAATGTTACTTTAAGCTTGCTGGTTGTCAACGGCTGAAGCAATGGGTGGTTGCTGTGAGTCGGCAATACAGTGGGTGTGCAGACACAAAATGTTGTCGGCTCACGTAAGTGCTTTCTCCGGTAGTTATTGTTAATCGATGATCAGCCTTTTTAAAAATATAATTACAGATTTTTTCAAAGTTAGCAACCATACCTGTATGTGTACATACCACTGACTAGCACATATGATGACTTCAAGTAACACAAGTTCTGGGAATTGACAACATATGCTAGTCACTTCTTTATCTGCCAATAACCAGTAAGTTACACTGCAGAACACATGTTAATCTTTTACAGATTAACATGAGTTCTGTAGACAATAGGCTCTGGTCAATCTGCATTCTACATTAAGCATCCTAACAAGAGCTGTGCAGACCACGAGTGAATGGTGTGCAGCAAGTTGGCTACCCCTGATCTAAATAAATAACATAAATTTGTAGAGTATTTTCACACAGTTATTACAAATATTAAATCACTTTAAATGAAAAGAAACTGTAAAGTAATTACTTACCATTAAAGATTTGAATAGCAATCTGGGAATTAGTACCTAGGAATACATTTTTTTAAAATTATGTTAAAAATACTATTTTAATTATAATGAAATGGCTATTTCTGACAATGTCCACATTTTATTAAGGCTCTATTTTACTATTATGAACCAAAGGGATTTTTCATAGAAAAATAAAATATAGATTAGTGAAGTAATGGATGTATATTTTATTATTTTTCTTTTTTTTTTAATGAAAACCTCAAATGTGAAAGGTATTAGAACCCATAATACAGGTAACCCTTGTATAACACAGTAGTTAGGTTCCTCTAAAATGTCATGTTGTGCGAAACCATGTTATATGGGACTAAGAAAAAGTACAAAAAGGAGGGTTATGTTTTCCAAAAGCTAACAAAAATGCACTATTCGTTTTGTTTGTTTAACAAAACGAACAAAAGTACATCATTCTAGATTTCGTGTATCTTCTACTCTCTTTACAAAATCGGTAATCTAGGTTTATTTGCTTTTGCTTGATAAATCTTTGTGAATTTGATATGGAACTAACCATTTTTGACGCTCCCTTTTGAACTTTGGGCTCCTTTCATTCAAGACTCTGCATTCAAAAAATAAGATTCTAATTGCTCAGCTAACTTTATGCTTTCCCGTACACTTTTTAGCGTAAAATTTGGAAGTTTAGAATTTTCATCTGCTCTATCATCCTCTGAATTGATTTGGTTTTGCCTCCGATGCTATTTCCACCAAATCCGCTTCACCAGCCTCTTTTTCTACCAGTAATTCTTGAACGTTTTCAGTAGTCATATATTTTTTTTATTTTTTTAGGAGCATCGGCGACTAAGGCCATGTTACTCTGTGTATATTGTCTATAAATTGCGTGTCCTGAGGTCGATTTTCTGTTTTGCTGCACGAAAAACCCAAGTTTCTGGGAGAAAAAACCATGCTACCCTCACCTGAGCCCAATTAACTCAGCCACATTATGAAAAAGACCATAAAAATTCCCCCATCACTGACGGAATTCAAACTCAGGTCTTTTCCACCCGGTGTGGGTAGGAGGGCAATTCTATCAACTGTGCTACCCATGAAGACTTCAGTAATCATATCATCAAAACCTTCCCCTCCTACCGACGTAGCAAGTTCTACTATCGCACTGATTCCATTTTCTGCCGGTTCAGCCATATTTCCTGAATGAACTGACTCTGGCCATACATTTTTCCACACGCATTTAACGTTGACGGTTTTACTTCTTTCAACAATAAAGCTATGATTCTGGTACAATCTACAATTGAGAAATGTTTCCATGCCTCCATTACTTCAATAGATTCAGAATCAATTTTTTTCTAAAATCCATTGGAATGATTTTCTGAAGTAATGAACTTTAAAGGTGGATATAATGCCCTGATCTAATGGCTGAATGAAAGTTGTATTAATCTAGTACAACTGTGGTGGTAGGAACATAACTTCAATGTTTGGATGACTTAAATCTTTTGGACGGCCTGGTGTGCTATCCAATAGTAATAAAACTTTGAAATCTAGATTTTTCCACAAGTTCAATAGCACAGAACGTAACATGTGGATTTCCCAACAAAAAAAATGCAGGGATTTCTCAATAAATTTTTTTGACTAGTGAGTCAACAGCGGGGATTCAAAATGAGTGGAAATGTTGAAAAATTACATCCAACATAATAGCAGGGTTTCTCCAGCACAAAATACCCTGTTATGCGTGGTTTACTAAAATTCTCTAACTGTGTTAGAGCGAAACTGTGTTATTTAAGTACTGTGTTGTGCGAGGATTGCCACAATTTATCAATTGTATTAGAGTGAAACTGTGTTGCAGAAATACCGTGTTATAAGGGGGTTGCCTGTATTTAGTAACGTGTGGGTTGAGGGTTCAGAAGACAAAAGATGATACTTGTTGACATTAGACTTAAATTTCTGTAGACTGTAATTTTGAGGAAATACATGTGAAGAGAGGTTGTTCTGGGATGCTGAAGTTAAAGGATAAACAAGGAAGAAAAGTTGGTTCTATAAGTTTGAAGTTGGACAGTAAATCGATGTTGACTGCTTGTGGCACATATCTGGACTGGTTTGGAAGAAACAGAGGGAATTATAGAAGCCAATTCACAAGAACAGTGCCTATGGAAGTAACTACAGAAAAGGCATACAACAGAAACAGAACATCTATGAGATAAAGGGTGGAGAGGCTTTGTACGAGATGGGTCGTTAATTAGCCTAACTGCCCTCTTTTAAATGAAGGTCTAGAAACCTGAGAGAGGTTTTGGGAGCAATACCCCAGATATGGGAACAATATTCCATGGTAGGGTAGATTTGAGATTTACAGAGAGAGTAACTGTTTAGAATAAAAGTAACAGCAAAAATAATAGAGATATGTGATCTTGTCTAGAAGTCTGAGTGTCATCAAAGATAAGCATAGGAGCTGTGGGTTCCTCTTTGAGAGATGTAGGACAGGCCAGAGCATTGGAAGGACTGAAATTAAAATAGAGGAGCACTCACCTCAACCATGTACTTTGAATGGCTGTTAGTGAGAAAATAATCAAGTGTTGGACGTGTGCTTGGGATTGTCTGGTATTTCTTTGGATAAATGAAGTCTGTGCAAGGTCATTAGTAATTGCAAAAGCCTCAGCATCTTGACCAGCTCAGTCCAAATAACTAGAAAACAGAAGCCAGCTAGAGTTATGAACATTAATCACCAGAGAAAATTACCTCACTGCTTTTTTTTTGGTTTTTTTGGTTTTTTTTTTTAAGAGCATTAGCAACTAAGGCCATATTGCTCCGGGATATGCGGTGGTCATTCCCTGACCTTTCCGCATCCTCCGTATTTGGTGGTGATGGGCTCGAACCCCGGTCTAATCAAGAAGTGTGTGCTACGCACTGCTGCTTCTTCCCACCTGGCTACGGAGGCACCACCTCACTGCTAAGAAAGCTGGACTGGAGAAAGTCAAGTTTCAAAGAGAGGAAGTCAAAGAGTTCCAAGTGATTAGTGAAGCTGGAAGAATAATAGAGGCAGCAGATGAATTTGACAGAATAGGATGAAGAAATTTTAAGCCAGAGAAGATCAAAAAGAGGAAATTCAAAATTACTAAGTCTCTGACAGAGAATATCGAAGCAGTCATATGCTCAAGTACCATCTTTGAAGCAAAATGAATCATACATCGAATAATCAGATCGACACTGCCTCCCCCACCCCACAGGCACACTGAGATGAGCTATGGTTGAATCAATCAATAATTGGAATTCTGTCAAAAAAAGGAAGTGGGGTTTGGCAGACTAAGTGGAAATGGATATCATTGAGATTGGAACTGAGCCCACATATATTTGTGAAATGAATGAGGAAATTTTTGGGTATGACATACACACAGCAAGAATATACCCAGCCCCTTAATACATCGTAGCCTCGACACTGCCTCCCCCACCCCACATACACACTACTCGGACTCCCTTCAAGTCACTGTCTGGCAGACTAGAGTCAATGAGATTATACACTAGCCAATCCAGATGCCTCCTAGAGAATTACCAAAAGGTTCAGTCCAGTGGACTATCTAGTAGTCTGCCTGTTTAGAGCTACACCCACAAAATGTAAAGACCAGATCTCATAATTTAAATGCTAATTGTATTTTTCAAAAAAAATTTGTTTTAAAACCTTAAACATGCTTTAATTGAACAGCCATCACATATGCTATACTTCCAAAAAAGTATCCAGACACCTGTGAGATTTGAAAAAAATTAACTATACCGCCATCCATATGTTAGAAATGGGTATGCACAACTGCCTTCGTGCTAGACTGAAGCAGATCAACTAAATACAGTAGATGGATTGAGACATTGAGCTTAGCCACTTTTAAGAAGTTATCATAGGACCGTATTAGTAATCAATCTGTTCATGCCATTACAGAAAAGCTGCAATACCCTAGTTCAATGGTGGCTGATGTAATCATCAAATGGAAATATGAAGGTATTATTACAGTAGGGGAAACTTCCAGACAAACCATAGATGGACAGAAAAGGATTGGGGGTCACTCAGAAGACTGGTATGTAGATCCCATCAGTCCTCATCGGATACTGTCAACCAGGAGTTCACAAAGACCAAGGAACTGATATTAGTACAAGGTTGATATGTAGGGAACTGCATGGCAGCAGATTTTACTGAAGAACTGTAGCACACAATGTGCAGTATTGACTTGCCTAATGTACTACTCGTAATTGCCATAGAACGTTGGTAAACAGTTCTATGGAGAAATGAATAATGACATACTACTATGTTTTTCTGATGGCTGTATATTCGTCTGGCAGATGCTCAAAGAATTATTTACCAAAGTATCTCATCCAGTACACAACCAAGGAGGGGAGGCTGTAACAATATATTGGTACCCCCCAAGAAATTCATTATTCCACTATTATCAGTTAAAATTATTAAGTTTAATTACTACTCATGTCAAACATTACCAAAAATTAAAGGAAACTAGATTTATTTTTGTAAGTTAAAACAGAAGTATGTGCAATAATAAATAAATTAATACAGCAGACACACTGCACCCATGGTGTTGCCCCAAAGCAATGCTAGAAGTACTACCACCATCTGGAATTATTTTTGTGGTTTGATTGTCATTCATTCCTAGAACAATGGATGCCATGTGGTATATTGTCATTTTGGACAATTCCACTCTTCCTACACTTGGGTAGTAATGCAGAGAGGGTTCTTTTCTGCTTCAGCATGATAATGCACCATATCATACTGCTCAGCTTGTAACGACGTGGCTTGAACACACAGGTATGGAAAAGCTTCACTGGCCTTCCCAGAACTCCACCCTTAACTGAACAACTTTGAAATGAAATAAAGGTTGACTGCAGGCCAGGCATGTAATAGCATTTATTGCCAAACAAAGATAAATACAAAACAGGTCTACAAACGCAAAGGACATAAGCGGACAGAGTTTACAGACAACAGCTTGTTGAAATTAGAAAATAAAAAAAATAAAAAAAGTCAACACACCCGCAATTAGTAACTAAATTGATCACTGTGCTGAAGGAGATATGAATCAAAATACTGCCCTCCTCTCAACAGAAACTTCAGAATCTAAATAAGACCAAAGGTAAGTCAATGTGTCATTAAATATTGTACTGATAAAAGGTTCGTCATAACATGTAGTTGTCCAATTACTTTTAGCAATACAGTGTATTTTTCTGTTCTCTTGTCGATTTACCTGTTTTCAAAATGAAAAAACTCAAGGCTACCTTGACCCATTTGAGTAGTTATTTAGAAGTTTTTCCTTGTCACTAATGGTATCAGAACACTTCAGTGCAAGAGCAGTCTAGCCCAGACACTTCCAAACGGTTGAAGAGTGACACAACACTTCAACCGACAGCATGCAGTGCAAAGGCATTAATTTACATTATCCTGCCAAAAATCATGGGCTACTTGTAGTTATGAACAAAACATCTATTTATTTAAAGAAATTAATAGCACTGGCCCACTTTCTGCAATGATTGCTTCAATGTGTTGTGAAAGAATTTCTACTAATTTCTGTTTGAAAGCTACTAATATCACAAAAAAAAAAAAAAGCATTAGTGAACCCGCTAACAAAGAGGGTCATTCTGGCCTTTCCTTGTTTTGTGTTGCAGTTCATCCCAAATACTTTATTTAGGTTTGAGGTTGGCATTCCAAGCTAGTTACACCAGTGGTCCGATGTTATTCTGTTCAAACAGCATTTACAATCCTTGCTTTGTGCCTTAGAATTCTGACTGGTTAAACGGTGTAAGAGCCACTTCCATAAAAGCATGCGGGGTATACAGAACATCAATATATACAGCAGCATTCATGATTCCATGCACTTCTACCAGTGGATCAAATCCATACCATGAGAATCATGCACACCTACCCAGCTTCACAGATGGGACACAAGCAGGTAGCAAGTGTTTTCCAGGGATCTGCAACACACACAAACACGTGCAAGGCTCAAGGGGTAGAATTTTTCTCAGCCTGTTCTGTGCTTGTTATCAGGAGAGACTGCTTCTACAGGGATGGGATACACTTAAATAGAAAGGGTGCAAGAATATTTGCTGATGCTATCGAGGCAGAGTAAGATGGTCGGAAAATTGCTAGCTTAGAGGGATACACGGACTAATAGATTAACAGTAGCCGCTGGAAGCAGTAAAAGTGATTCTTGCACTACTTCTATTGAAACGGTATTGGGCAGCAGCCTGGAAAGCAAGGCAATGGGAATTTCCACGACTGCTGGGAGTCATAGTGGAACAAGTAAATACATGGGCTGTGTTAGGGTAACTAAGAGTAGAAACAGGTGCATGTATTTTGGTGATTGAGGTGTTTAAGGTTCTGAGAGGCATCAGTAAAATGAATGAGGACGAAATTTTCAAGATTATAAATGATGCTAGAACTAGGGGACATAAATTCAAGTTATGGGGGGAAATGTTTAGGTTGGACTGCAGGAAGTTTTATTTTAGCCAGCGAGTTATAAATTACTGGAATAAGTTGCCTACATGGGTGGTACAGGCTGACAGTTTGGGGAAATTCAAAGGTCATCTGGATAGTACCTTCGAGTGAGGGAAGCGCATAGGATGATAGGTTTAATTTCTTTTTCTTTCATTAATTATTATTTTTTTTTTTTATCATTGTTTTATTCGGGGTTTTTTTTTTTTTGGCTGCTGCAGCATAAGCCATAGGCTTTCTTGCACCATGCAGCCATTACTAGTACTAATAAACACCAATGTATAGTTAATAAATTCGATGAGCTTGAAGTGCTAGTCAAGACATGAACACATAAGAAGTGCAGAACTGGAATTTGGGGAGTACAATGTGTACAGAAAGGACAGACAGGAGGGAAGGAGGGGTTATGCTGTTAGTTAAGAAACACATAAAATCTAAGAAGGTGCATCCAATTGATGTTGGTGGACAATGCAATGTTGAGTCTGTTTGCACTGGGAAAGGAAAAATGAGAGTAGGTGGTGTTATAGGCCTAATGAATCTGATGACTATAATGAGCAACTGTGCAGAGAAATAGAGTGGGCCAGTAAATAAGAGTGTCTTATAATGGGGGATTTTAATTTCCCGGATATTGACTGGAATTTGTGGGTTGGTCACTACTCACACACTAGCAAGACTTTTGTGAATTTATTGGATGATTGTTTTTTACAGCAGCATGTTCGGAAGGCAACTAAAGGGAGTAATTCTCTTCACCTGATTATCAGTAGTGATTCTTCATGCATCAAGAATCTGCAGATAAAGGAACCACTAGGTGGCAGTGATCATAGTGTGCTGATGTGGGATTTACTCAAAGAGGTAACTACCATCAAGGGTAAAGGGAAGAGTTTTTGCTTTCGTAAAGGTGACTAAGGTGGTCGAGACAGTATTTAAAATTCTATACAGTGGAACCAACTGATGATGTTACCAACAGCAAATTCAAAATGGGAAGCATTCAAAGAATTAATCTTGGACGCCACTAGGCTTTTCATACCAACAAAGAAATATTGTTCAAGATTTAGGCCTAAATGGATGTCAGATGAACTAATTAGACATGTGACAAAGAAGAAAAATGCATGGGATACGTATGAATTAACATGTGACACAGAAGCCTATGATAGATATAAGCTGGTCTGTAACCAAGTTACAAAGGAGGTTAGGCAGGCGAAGGCAGATTACGAGAAATCTTTGGCAAAGGATGCAAAGAAAAACAGCAAAGAGTTCTTTACTTATGTAAACTCGAGAAGGAAGGGGATGAATCAGATTGATCCACCTGATATCAATGGTTCAACTATTGATGATCCTTCTCAGGTAGCTAACAAACTGAATGAATATTTTGCATCGACATTCACACATGAGGAGTTATTCAGGCAGGAGAATGCCAGAGGTGTATTCAACTCTGGCAGTAAGCTAGATAATCTTGTAATAACTGAGAGTAAAGTGGAGGAGAAATTGTTGAAAATAAACACAAGAAAGGCACCTGGGGTGGATGGAATCTATCCAGCTATATTAAAGGAGGCGGCAAAGGAAGTAAGCAAACCCTTAGCCATAATTATGAGAGCTTCTCTTTACTCAGGGGAGATACCCATGGACCGAAGTTGTACAAATGTGACCCCAATCCAAAAAGGAGGATCAAAGGGTGACACAGATAATTACAGACCTGTTAGTTTAACTTCTGTTCCAGGGAAATTAATGGAGGCACTGGTTAAAGAAGCATTGCAGGATCATCTAGACAAGACTTCAGTTATAGCTTGGACATAGCATGGGTTTGTTAAGGGGAAGTCTTGTCTGACTAATTTGATTGGATACTATGATGTAGTCACAAAGGAACTGGATGCAGGGAATAACTTTGATATCATATATTTGGATCTTAGAAAAGCCTTTGATACTGTTGCACATGGAAGACTGCTGCAAAAAATTGGAGAAGTGTGGCATTCGAGGCAAATTGCTGTTATGGATAAAGGGATGGTTGAGTGGGAGAAGACAGAGAGTGGTAATCAATGGACACTGCTCATCGTGGACTAATGTTATTAGTGGAGTCCCTCAGGGTTCAGTGTTTGGTCTATTGTTGTTTTCTCTATTTATAAATGATATTGTTGATGATATATCAGGCTTAATGTCCAAGTTTGCAGACGATACGAAAGTTGGCAGGGTGGTTAATGACAGGATCTAGAAATGTTGAGCAGATGGGCAAATGAAAAGTACACTACATATGGGAAGCAGTAATCCCAGAGTAACGTATCAACTCTGTGGTACCACACTGACAGTTGTAAAGAATGAAAAGGACCTGAAGGTAATTGTGCAGGCAGATATGAATTTTTCCGAGCAGTGCAGACGGTCTGCAAGAGTAGTTCATGGTGTCTTGTCAATGATATACAGGAATTCTTCTAGCAGGGATAAGGAGGTGATTATCCCCTTGTATAAGGCAATGGTTCAGGCCACACCTTGAGTACTGTATACAGGTCTGGAGGCCTCATTTTAAGAAGGATGTAGAGCTGTTGGAACGAGTACAGAGAAGGGAAACAAGATTAGTGAATGGAACAAATGGTTGCTCTTACAGAGAAAGGCTTAAGTTTTGCAAACCTGCGAGGTGATCTGATTGAGGTGTATAAAGCCTTGAATGGTTTGAGCATGCTCAATGCTGATGGGATTCTTCCTCTTGCTCAGAATAATCACCTGAGAGGGCATAAATTCAAATTGAGGAAAGACGGTTGTAGGACAGATGTGCGGAAGTTTGCCTTTAGCCAGCGGATGGTTGATTGCTGGAACAAACTTCCATCTGTCGTTGTAGAAGTTGATAGCTTAAATAGATTCAAGGCAGAACTTGACAAACATTTGGAGCAAGTGGATAGGTGAAATAAGGGTGGTTTTTTTTTTTTTTTTTTTGGCTGATGCTATATAAGTTTGCTTTCTTGCATCATGTGCCTTTTCTAATGCTAAGAGCAGCACTTGATCATGTGGCTTTTCAGGACAGATTTGATTGATCTAAAGAGCAGGTTCGGTGTGCATGCAACCATTTAAATGTGTGTACTAGGTGAATGTTTTTTTTAAATTCACCCAGCTTATGGGCTGTAGCTTCTTCATAAAAATTTATAGCATGAATTCTCTCTACTTAAGCGGAAACATAGTTTTGCTTGTCCCCATTCACAGCTCCAAATAGTTTCTTTAAGATCTGATGGCAAGATGTGGACTAAGTATCAAGGAGCATTGGCTTCTGTTACCTTTGGCTGAGTATCATCCCTAAACTTAATTTTCTTCAGCACACTGCCAACTGGGAATGCTTAATTGCTGAGTGATAGTACACACAGACATTTTCCCCAAGCAACATCCAACTATCATTTTCTTCTGAAACTCTGTTAACTCTTTCCAGATGCTCATCATTCGGCATACATCTTTCAAATGAATTCTGGGCTAACCATTCATCACCTTTCTAGGCTAAAATATTTGCATATTTTGTAGACACATACACACACAGCTTCTTGCAAACAGAGGAGGAGGAGGAGGGGGGTGGTCTCATAAGTTTGAGTAGTGTAGTGCAATTGCTTAGATTTGCTGCATTTATTAGCATATGCTTTTGGCAACTCAATCCATCTTAGAATGAAACCTTTTCAATTATAATTTTAATGATTAGAAATATGAATAGCTTGTGTCAATATCAAATAAAGCAATCATTCAGATAAGCTTACCATATTATGCTTAGAACACTCATTTTCTTTGTTTATCAGCTCCAACTGTAATTGAAAAATAAAACTTAGAGTTAAAACTTGAAATCTCATATGATTTCAATTAATCAGTATCAATTATAGTATAAATTAATCAGTAAAATTTATTAATCTTATTAAATTTCCTTGTCAATTGAATTGTACTTTAACTAAATAAATATAGCGACCTAGTTTTTACAAACGTAACTTCATAAATTAATACATATAAGTTGACGGTGGATAAGAAAGTCATATAACATAATTTGGATATAACATTCGATACCGAAATACATATATAAATATAGTGTTATAACTGCATTAGGACATAAGTTTAAGGTTATATTTTGTATTGGAATTTTATTGAACTTGAATAGAAATCATGACTCAGACCAGAGTAGCATTGTTGTTGTTGTTATTTGGTTTTTAGGAGCATTAGCAACTAAGGCCATATTGCTCCGGGAATATGTGGTGGTCGTTCTCTAACCTTTCTGCATCCTCCGTATTTGGTGGTGACTGGCTCCAACCCCAGTCTAATCAAGAAGCGTGTGCTACGCACTGTTGCTCCTTCCCACCTGGCTACGGAGGCGCACCACAGCAGCAAAGCAAAAGACTCACACTAATGGAAATGCTGTGGCTCAAGGGGGAGAACTGAGGGGGAGCAGTAGTCCTATGAACCACAGTCTATTGAAATGCACTGCTTGTTTGATTTTTGTGGAGCAATCAGGAACGGGACATGATATTGCCAAGGGGAATGTCTTTCAGTGTGCACAATGTAAGGAGTGCGAGGATATCAGGCGTCAACACAGCATTGTTATGGGCTTATATGAGAGCTTGAAGTACAGGGTGGATGCCCTCGAAGGATTTAAATTGAGGGGCCTATCAGGCTCTCAGCTGCCCACATCAATGCCAGAGCTTGCACTTGATCATCAAGCAACACAGTAGCAAACCCGAAGGCAGAATGCACTGGTCCCAAAGGAACTAGTTGTTGTAGCTATTGTCAGGGAAAAGGGGAACATATTGTGCAAAAAGGATAGATGGAACAGGACCAGGCTACGTCTGCCAAGGGCAAAGGTTGATAACGTAGAGCAGATATCATCTTTTAAGGGCACAAAGGGTGATATCGTTGTACACGGTGGCACTAATGATATTAAGAGTAGGAGACCGGCGGAATTACTTAACAAGTACAAGTCAATGCTGAAAAAAAGCCGTGAGTTAGAGTTGAATTTGAAAGTGTCCGCAATTCTGCCCAGACACGATAGGAGGGAGTATATGATGAGAGCCTTGTTGATCAATTCGGCCCTGGAGAGATTGTGCAAGGCTCAAGGGGTAGAATTTTTCTCAGCCTGGTCTGTGCTTGTTAACAGGAGAGACTGCTTCTAAAGGGATGGGATACACTTAAATAGAAAGGGTGCAAGAATCTTTGCTGATGCTATCGGGGCAGAGTTAGGTGGGTCGAAAAACTGCTAGCTTGGGGGGATACACAAACTAATAGATTAACAGTAGCCACTGGCAGAGGTAAAATTGATCCTTGCACTACTTCTATTGAAATGCAATTAAGCAGCAGCCTGGAAAGCAAGGCAATGGGGATTTCCAGGACTGCTGGGAGTCATAGTGGAACAAGTAAATACATGGGCTGTGTTAGGGTAACTAAGAGTAGAAACAGGTGCATGTATACTTGCATGTACACCAATGCTAGGAGTATAGTTAATAAATTCGATGAGCTTGAAGTGCTAGTCAATGCAGCAAAGGCAGATATTTGTGAGATATCAGAGACATGGTGTCACACAGACGTAAGCAGTTAATAACTGGAATTTGGGGAGTTCAATGTGTACAGAAAGGATACACAGGATAGAAAGGGAGGAGAGGTTTGCTGTTAGTTAAGAAACACATAAAATCTAAGGAAGTGCATCCAATTGATGTTGGTGGACAATGCAGTGTTGAGTCTGTTTGGTGTGAAATAAGCACTGGAAAAGGAAAAATGAGAGTAGGTGTGTGTTATAGGCCTAATGAATCTGATGAGTTTAATGAGCAACTGTGCAGAGAAATAGAGTGGGCCAGTAAATTAGAGTGTCTTATAATAGGGGATTTTAATTTCCCGGATATTGACTGGAACTTGTGGGTTGGTCACTCGCACACTAGCAATACGTTTGTGGATTTATTGGATGACTGTTTTCTACAGCAGCATCTTCGGGAGGCAACTAGAGGGAGTAATACTCTTGACCTGATTATCAGTAGTGATTCTTCATGCATCAAGATTTAGGCCTAAATGGATGTCAGATGAACTAATTAGACATGTGACAGAGAAGAAATATGCATGGGATACATATAAATTAATATGCACACAGAAGCCTATGATAGATATAAGCTCTGTAACCAAGTTACAAAGGAGGTTAGGCAGGCAAAGGCAGATTACAAGAAATCTTTGGCAAAGGATGCAAAGAAAAACAGCAAAGAGTTCTTTACTTATGTAAACTCTAGAAGGAAGGGGATGATTTAGATTGGTCCACTTGATATCGATGGTTCAACTGTTGATGATCCTGCTCAGGTAGCTAACAAACTAAATGAATATTTTGCATCTACATTCACACGAGGAGTTATTCAGCGAGGGGAATGCCAGAGGGGTATTAAACTCTGGCAGTAAGCTAGATAACCTTGTAATAACTGAGAGTAAAGTGGAGGAGAAATTGTTGAAAATAAACACAAGAAAGGCACCTGAGGTGGATGGAATCTATCCAGTTATATTAAAGGAGGCGGCAAAGGAAGTAAGCAAACCCTTAGCCATAATTATGAGAGCTTCCCTTTACTCAGGGGAGGTACCCATGGACTGGAGATGTGCAAATGTGATCCCAATCCACAAAGGAGGATCAAAGGGAGACACAGGTAATTACAGACCTGTTAGTTTAACTTCTGTTCCAGGGAAATTAATGGAGGCACTTGTTAAAGAAGCATTGCAGGATCATCTAGACAAGACTTCAGTTATAGCTTGGACATAGCATGGGTTTGTTAAGGGAAAGTCTTGTCTGACTAATATGATTGGATACTATGATGTAGTCAAAGGAACTGGATGCAAAGAATAACTTTGATATCATATATTTGGATCTTTGAAAGGCCTTTGATACTGTTGCACATGGAAGACTGCTGCACAAATTGGAGCAGTGTGGCATTGGGGGCAAATTGCTGCTATGGATAAAGGGGTGGTTGAGTGGGAGAAGACAGAGAGTGGTAATCAATGGACACTGCTCTTCATGGACTAATGTTATTAGTGGAGTCCCTCAGGGTTCAGTGTTTGGTCTATTGTTGTTTTCTGTATTTATAAATGATACAGATGATGATATATCAGGCTTAATGTCCAAGTTTTCAGACAATACAAAGGTTGGCAGTGTGGTTAATGACAGTACACTGCTGCAACAGGATCTAGAAAAGTTGAGCAGATGGGCTGAGAGGTGGCAAATGAAGTTTAACATTGACAAAGGAAAAGGACTACATATGGGAAGTAGTAATCCCAGTAACGTATCAACTCTATGGTAGAGAATGAAAAGGACATGGGGGTAATTTTGCAGGCAGATATGAAGTTTTCTGAGCAGTGCAGGCGGTTCTGCAAGAGTAGCTCATAGTGTCTTGTCAATGATATACAGGAATTTTTCTAGCAGTGATAAGGAGGTGTTTATCACCTTGTATAAGGCAATGGTCAGGCCACACCTTGAGTAATGTATACAGGTCTGGAGGCCTCATTTTAAGAAGGATGTAGTTGTTGGAACGAGTACAGAGAAGGGCAACAAGATTAGTGAACAGAACAAAGGGTTTTTTTCCTATTTTGTTTCCTGAACATTATTATTTTTCAGCTTAATCTACCTCTTAATTCAATGCAATTATTCAGGGTATTATTTACACCCCCTCACTTGTGATTACAAAAGAATTGATGTGGCCAAACCATGTCTGAAAAAAAAAGTTATTTCTTTACCCACACTCCCACCTACTTTGCCTTCACCTGGTAATGCTTCTAAGATTATTACAGTTATCACAGAATGATAAACTAGTGATGGGCATAAGCAAAAGGCAATTCATTTGATTATGAAAATCATTTGAAATGCAACATATATCTTCTGTGATTTAATAAAATAAACAAATAGCAACGCATACCTCAGATATCATTGTATATAGTCAACATTTTTGTAATGTACTTTACTTATCTTCCCCCCCTGGATTTAACACCTGAAATACAACTCATAAATCATATTCCCGCTGTGATTAATATAATAATCACATAGTAATAATTCATGATTTAATATTTCAAACAGATAACCAAAAAATGAGCTCTTTCAAACCAAGAAAATTTCTTTTCTGCTAATCCACATACTGCCCATTCATTCTTCTGAACAGCCCACAGCAGCAAACATAATATTTAGTACCTCAGCTATAATTTATGGTATATGGATAGCATATTATGATATGTAATGAAAACAGAAAATAGTAATAACTGCTGGATTTATATTTGTTCAATTTTAATTAAATTTGGAATGACTTAGATCTTTCTAAAAGTGCTAAAAATAAAATTGAAAGAAAAGCAAATTTTAGTGATGGGATTAATCATATGTTAGTAATAAGCAGATTTCATAATTGAAACATTCAAAATGCAGTTAATTTAAGAAATAAAAGTCGACAAGGCCTGAAATGTAATGCACTGAGTACATTACCTAACTTTTCGATAAACTAGCCAGTAGAAGTTTATCACTTGAAATATCAAATGATCTTAAAGATGATTTTTAACCAATGAATGTTTCAATTATTGAAATCTGCCTATTACTAACATATGATTAATCCCATCACTAAAATAACCACTTAGATTTTTAGAGTAAAAAATAATCATTTAGTTTTTATTTGCAGGCATCGACATCAAATAGTTCATAAGTAGAACAGAGGTCTTCATGGGGACATCATGTTGTTGTTATTTGGTTTTTAGGAGCATTAGCAACTAAGGCCATATTGCTCCACGGATATGCGGTGGTCATTCCCTGACCTTTCTGCATCCTCCGTATTTGGTGGCTCACGGGCTCGAACCCCGGTCTAATCAAGAAGCATGTGCTATGCACTGCTGCTCCTGCCCACCTGGCTACGGAGGTGCCTGGGGACATCATGCACCCACATAAAAGCAAATATAGTACATATGTTGTCTAGCATCCCTACAAAGCATCAACCAGGAGTATAAGGCATTGGCGGGGTTGAGGCATGTACAAATGCATTTGTACATGCCTCAACTTGATTTTCAGAGAAGAGTGATGGTGCATAAGCCAAACATCACCAGTCAGTGGTCTCAGTTTGCGTGGTGCAGCAAATGCCATAATTAGTCTATTGACCAATGTAAACCGGTTCTATGAAGTGACTAATCTCCCTGCATCTGTTGACCAGCTGGGTGAGTGTGGGAGGGGAGGATGACAAGAAAATGTCTGCTGACAGAGTGCATTATGTCAACGATGAAGTTTTCAGGGTAGTGAACATGTTGTGCAGCTGTTTCTCATGCCTAGGACTTGCCATGCTTCGCATGCCATGGTGGTTGTGTTAGAAAGCATGAATGCCGATGCCTGCCTTAACAATTAGTACAGATTCTTGTTTGTTTCAACAGTTTAATTCTCCATGTCGTACTGCCATTGCTGTTTGAGAATAGTTCTTGGACATGAATGTACAAAAGTTGGACTGGCCATCACAGAGTGCCAATTTGGACTCTATGGTGCCTTTCTTATTTTTAACTTCAACAATTTCTCCTCCGCTTCACTCTCAGTTATTACAAAATCATTAAGCGCCCTGTTAGTTTAATAAGCTTCTGTCCTCCACTTCCCTATAGAATTCCTCATGTGAATGTAGATGCAAAATACTCATTCAGTTTGTTAGCTATCTAAGCAGAATCATCAACAGTCGAACCATCAATATCAAGTGGACCAACCTGATTCATCCCCTTCCTTCAGTCTTTGCTGAAAACCTATGGAATGAACTGAAATAACAGGTGAGGGCCAGACCAGTAGCTCAAGTGATAAATATAACTGCTATAGTCCATCATTGGTGAAAAGCTAACCCAGGCAGGTAGTGCATGCCACAGCAACCAAAGGAGGCTGCTCTGATATACAGCAGACTCTCGATTTACCGGGATCAGATTAACCGGGACACTTAAATACCCCAAATAAAAAAAAATTTTTTAAAAATCAACCAGAAATCATAAAATTCAAGTAATAACTAGAATAGTTATAAACAGATGTTTTGCAGGTCGTAAATAAGCAACAAGAAGCAGCGTTATAAGTCATCACTGGGAGATTAGTGTGCCTATTATCTTGCAACCCCTGCTGTCTTCACACCCGCCACTCAAAAAAAAAAAGACCAAATGTTTAGTTTGTTTTAGTGTGTTGCATCGATTTTGTGCTCCATTGCACAGCAAAAGGACAAATTTTTTTTGCGTTATTTATGTCAGGGATGTCGGATTTTTTTTTTTTTAAAGTAACTATTTTTTTTTTTTTTTTTTTGTTTAGAAATCGCAAAAATGATGGGCAAACAAGAATTGTGCTTTCAATTAAACAAAAACTTGAAATTATTCAAAAGTTTGAAAACAGTGCATCTGTTAAATCTCTAATAAACCATTATAATGTTGGTGAGAAAACCATACGCGACATTGAAAAAATAAAGGGAAGCATCGAATTGGACATGCGGGTAGTGTGTGGCAAGTTTTTTTCGTTTTTCTGTGGACTTTTTACGTAGGTTGCTGAACATTTTTAGATACAGTAAGTCCCCGACTTACATTACATTATTTATATTTTTTTTTATATAACTGAAGATTTCGGTGAAGGGGACACACATTTCACCATAATAACGTAAAAACCCACAGAATTCCAGCTATCGGTATTATCGCAAATGCACAGGATCAAGTTTACTACCCGTTTAAAATAGATTGCACTAACAGAAAAGCCCAATAACCCAGAAAGTGCAAATTATTTTTATTGTTTTATGGCAGTGACCTCCAGAAATGAGCTTTAGTAAAATGTGAGCTCACATGGGATCATAAATAGTGAGTTTTTGCCTTAACCCTGTGAATTTAATTTTGACTGTTATCATGGTGCCAACTAAGAGAATAAGTGACAGCGGTACTAGTAAATCTTTCAAAAAAAGGAAAGCAATTGAGTTGGATCACTGCCGTAGCCTAGTGGTCAGGCACGCGGGTGCATTAGTACACGTGCCTTGAGTGACTGGGGTTCAAGCCCGTGACTGCTGAATATGGTGCTGCTTCTTGTATTCTGTCTATCTTGTGAACTCCTCTGACCGTTTGGTCGTCCCGGAGTATAAACAGAAAAAAAAAAATTAAAATAAGTATGTATGAAAGTGGCCAAACATCAACAGGTATCCTGAGGAATTCAGATTTGTCAGTGGCAATGGTGAACACAATAAAGGAGAAAGACACAATACGAGAAGCAATCGGCACCAATGAAGTCAACTATAATAACCAGGGCTATGAAATACATATCAGTTTTTACAATACAATAACATGCATTTTTTCTTCCTTTTATGTTTTCTTTTCTTATGTGCCACTCTGGCTACTTCGCCACTGTCCCCAGATAAAATTTTTAATTGAACTAATTAAAAATATATAACTATTTTCTTCATTCTTCTAAGGATATCACATAGTTTTTGTAATTTTGGCATATCAGGGAAATAGTAGCAATATTTTATTAGTCATTCCAGAGTTATGTAAAACTAAACTTACGTAAGAAGTCCTGAAACATATCTCTTACGTATGTCAAAGACACTGTATTTTTGGATTAACCAGGACATCAATTATCCGGGAATTTTTTTTTTTTTTTTTTTACCATCTATCCTGGAAAATCAAGAATCTACTATACTCTACCACATGCTACTAAAATGAGTGGCACTGGCATCAGGGTGAAACTGACATGTTCCAAAACTTTTAGTATTATTATGGCCAAATGATGCAAGGAAGGAAAATCTCTAATTAGCTTTTCAGAAAATTTAACCTCCCATCAAACTAAATAAAACAGAATATTCATACTATTTCCATTTCCACAAGGTAATCATCCAATTCTGCTTTAAACTTACTATCTCCAGCACACTGGGCAGCAACGTTCCAATGCTCAACAACCTGCTACCCACAGGCGAACTTCATGGGATCCAATCTTCTGTTATTAATGGAGATTTTATATCTGTGCCTCCTGATTCTTATCTAACCCATGAGGGAGAACAGACTTTCCTCAATCATTTTACTCAATCTCCCATCATATATCTATCTGTCAAAGTTGCAGTCTACACCTTCTGAACTGTTCTTCATATGTGCATCACTTTGCACTCATCACCAATCTGGTCACCATTCACAGAACCCTATCCAGAAGTTCTGGCATTTTTTTTTTTTTTTTTTTTTTTTTTTTTTTTTAGGTGCAGTCTCCAGATTTGAATACAATTTTTCAGATGTGGTCTAACCATCACCTTAGAAAAGGGGTAATGATGCCCTTATCCCTACTAACAAAAGCCCATAAATCATAGAGCACCAAGTGCCTTCCTATCTGCTTCCTTACATTGCATGGAAAATTTCATGACAGATTGAATCATAATACCTGTCTTTTTGATCTTGAACCACTTTTAGCTTCTCTCCTCTCCCCTCTAGCTTATAGGTTTCATTTAGAAGCATTAAACTTTACTTGCCATTTTTCAAACTATATATATAACCAATCCAAGTCTTTTTGAAGCAATGTGGCCTAGCTTGAATTGTTAACTCCCTTCCCATCTTCAAATTATCAAAAAACTTTGAAATATCATATATATAAATTAAGAAGAGGAAGAGACTGAACACTGAGCCCTGAGGGATCCCACCTATTACATTGATCCACCCTGAATATCGACCATTTAACCTCTGTCTCCTGTCTTTCCCAGTAGGATCCACTTTATTCAAGTTTATATACAGCCTTCCATGAGGAACCATATCAAAAGCTTTCGTAAATTTGTATAATATCAAAATGCCTGCATCCAAATGCTGATAAATTAGACCACAGGAAGTTACCAAATTGGTCAGGCATGAACTCCCCTTAACAAACCCATGCTGGGATCTATTCAACACACCATCCTTGATGAGATGGTCCTGAATGTCATCCTCAACCAAAGTCACTGACCTATAATTCCCTACATCCTCCTTGGCACCACCTTTGTGGACTGGGGAAATATTACCACTTCTCCTGTCCAAGAGTATGTTCTCGGGGTCAGTGACTTTCATTAACGTTCCCAACACTCTAATACACTTGTATGTGATGTTTTAATTGCAACTGAATATAAACCATCTTCCCCTGAAGCCTTTCCCTCCCTTTTTATATCATCTATTTCATAACAGACCAATACCTTAACATTCCATAAAGCTTTGAGCTTGCTTTCTTCTGTAAATATCTATGAGAAGTATCTATTCAACTTATCTGCCATTTCTATGTGCTTTCTATGGACCTTCCACTGCAACTACCTATTGGTTGTTATTTTGGTTTTTAGGAGAATTAGCAACTAAGGCCATATTGCTCGGAGGATATGCAGTGGTCATTCCCTGACCTTTCTGCATCGTCCGTATTTGGTGGTCACGGGCTCGAACCCCGGTCTAATCAAGAAGAGTATGCTACACACTACTGCTCCTGCCCACCTGGCTATGGAGGCACCGTACCTATTGGATTTAATCTTTTCTTTATCATATTCACATATAAGAAGAACTTATCCCCGTTGTTAGCTCTCTCTCTCTCTCTCTCTCTCTCTCTCTCTCTCTCTCTCTCTCATAATCAGCTTTTGCCTGTCTTACTATCAGTGGCTTTATTACACATTTTATGATGCACAAAATGGAATCGTGATTGTAGATGTCGCATGCTTGTTCCCTATTATTTGGAGGAAAGAGCAGAAGGCAATAATCAAAGTTACCCCCAGTCACTATGTCATATTCTTAAATAAAAGGGAAAAACCCTCAACTTACAAGCTATATGAATAATGTGCAAAGAAAAGCTTCAAATTAGTCTTTTAAAGATTTTTCCTCTGTGTGGGCCTGTATATGGATATCTTAGGTACAGAAAGGTCAGACAGGGGTTGTCATAGTTAAGATGCGGTTATGCTCATAGTTAAGAAGCACACAAAATCTAAGGCAGGGCATCCAGTCAACATGGATGACCAGTCCAATGTTGAGTCAGTTTCATGTGATATAAGCACTAGGAAAGCAAAAATGAGAGTAGGAGTGTGTTATAGACCTAATGATTCTGAAGAGTACAATGAACAGCCGTACAGCGAAATAGAGTGGGTTAGTAAATCAGAATGTCTTATAATGGGAGATTTTATTTTTCCAGACATTGACTGGAACTTGAGAGTTGGTCACTCACATACCAGCAAGACTTTTGTGGATTTATTGGATGACTGTTTTCTATAACAACATGTCAGAAAAGCAACAAGAGGAAGCAACACTCTTGATCTGATTGTTAGCAGTGATTCTTCATGCATTAAGAAGCTGCAAATGAAAGAAACACTAAGTGGTAGATCACAGTGCATTGATGTGGGATTTACTTAAAGAAGTAACTACCATCAAGAGTAAAGGGAAGAGTTTCTGCTTAAGTAAAGGAGACTACTGTGTTTTCAGATAGTTTTTAAATTCTATACATGGGACCAACTAATGATGTTACCAAAAACAAATTCTAAACCAGAAGCATTCAGAGAAGTAATCATAAAATAATCATAAACTAGGCTTAGACATAAATGCCTAACTCATGAGAACAAACTAATGAGACTCGTGGCAGAGAAGAAAAATACATGGGATGCATGTAAATATAAAATTACGTGACACAGAAACTTACAACAGATATAAACTAATCCGCAATCAAGTCACAAAGAAGGTTAGGCAAGCTAGGGCAGATTACAAGAAGTCTCTATGAAAGAATGCAAAAAAGCAGCAAAGATTTCTTTATTCACATAAACATCAGATGGAATGGGATGAATCAGATTGGTCCACTTGATACCAGTGGTTTAAACTGTTAATAATCCTTCTAAAGTTGCTGACAAACTGAATAGGTATGTTGTATTTTGCATCTACATTTACACAGGAGGAATTCTTTAGGGAAGGGATGCCAGACGTTTGATAAATGTCTGGCATCCCCTCCTATTCAATTTTATTAAAGGAGTCAGCAAACAAAGTAAGGAAGCCTTTGGCCAAAATTATGAGAGTATCCTTGGATTGGGAGAAGTCCCTATGGTCTGGAGATGTGGGAGCGTATCCCCAATCCAGAAAGGAGGCTACAAGGGGCTCACATCTGGTGAGTATGGGCTTGGCACACCCAGGGTCCTGAGCTGGATATCATCATTCTCCTCTTTCTTGGTGATTCCTTTCTTCTTCTGACTCTCTCTCTCTCTCTCTCTCTCTCTCTCTCTCTCTCTCTCTCTCTCTCTCTCTCTCTCTCTCTCTCTCTCTCTCTCTCTCTCAGGGTAACTCGGGATTTTTTTTTTGGCTTGTGCAGCATAAGCCTCAGGCTTCCTTGCACCATATGGCTATTAATAATAATAATAATAATAATAATAATAATAAGAGTAATACAAATTATGTGACATAAGATTACCTAGGCAGGAATGCAGTTAAATTGCAGTAGCAGCTTAGATTTTTTAAAGAGATTTACAGAAAAGTTTCTGATACTGTTGCACATAAAAAATGCTGTACAAATTGGAGTTGTGTGGCATTAAGGCCAAGTTCCTACTATGGATAAATGAATAATTGTGGACGAAAAGACAAAGAGCGGTTATCAATGGACGCTTCTCTTCTTGAACTACTGTTATTAGGGGAATTCTCTAAATTTTAAGGTTTGTTTCTAAGTTTGCAGATGATATAATAGTTGGCAGGATCGTTAATGACAGTAATCGGGGTGTTCAGCTGCAACAAGATCTAGAAAAATTAATCGGTTGTGGGGCTGAGAAGTGACAATTCAAGTTTAGCATTGCCAAATGCAAGGTATCAGGTAGCAATAATTACAGATTAATGTACCAACTGTGTGGTACTACACTCGGGTAGTGAAAAATGAAAAATATATGGATTTAATTGTCTAACTAGATATGAAGTTCTCTGAAGTGCAGAGGCTGCCAAGGCTCATGTTATTTTTCATGACATACAGGAATTTTTCCTGCAAGGATAAGGAGGAGATTATCCCATTGTATAAGACAATGGTTATGCCACATCTCGAGAACAGCATACAGTTCTGGAAGCTTCATTTTAGGAAAAATGTAGAGCAGTTGGAAAGGATGTAGAGAACAGTAATGAGATTATAGAGAGGAACAAAAGGGTGCTTATACCAGGAAAGGTTTGTCCTGAAAATTACATTGCCTGGAGTAGATCCAACTGAGGCTTTGAAAGCAGATCAACTGTAGTGTTTAATACTTTGAAAGTTTATACTTTCAAAGTACTTAAGAAAATACTTAATACTCACCCAGAAAATGTGCTTCAATAGTCTGTGAAGTATATTTTCACAAATTTGTAGAACACAGCATTAATTCTCTCTCCTCAGGTACAAATTCCTTGTGAATCACACCATTTGTCAAAAAACATGATCGGCATAATCTTGATCCTGGATTTCTATAAATGAAACTTTTGGGCCATGATAATGATGTTGAAGTCCACTGCAGGCCTTGAAATTTCTTCTCTGCATCATACTGACACAACCAACCCCTATCTCCACTGAAAATACAGTAGTAGGAAATTAGGATTGTCTTCAAAAGTCTGGATGAAGTTTTCACATGATGGTACTCTTTGTTGCTTATTCTCATCTGTGCTGTATGGCTCATTTTTCAGAGACCTTCCTTTTTCATAAATCTTCATGCAGAATTTGACAAATTGTCTCTTTATGAATATCCAAGTCAGGCATCATTCTGAGGATCAAATGATCTCTTGCCACAGTTTCCCAAACTTTTGCAGCTCTATCCTCATTTCGAAATTGACAGATGCCACTTCTTGGGTCATTGCGAACATCCTCATGTCCAACATGAATTTGATGAATTTGAGGTATTACTCAAAACATCAAAGGCAGATATTGTTGGGATATCAGAGACGTGGTGTCACACAGATATAAGGGATGCAGAACTGCAATTTGGGGAGTACAACGTCTACAGAAAGGATAGACAGGATAGGAAGGGAGAGGGGTTATGCTATTAGATAAGAAACACATAAAAACCAAGGAAGTGAAGCCAGTCGACATCGCTGGACAGTGCAGTGTTGAGTCAGTTTGGTGTGACATAAGCATTGGGAGATCAAAATTGAGAGTAGGAGTGTGCTATAGGCCTAATGACTCTGATGAGTATAATAAGGAACTGTACAGGGAAATAGAGTGGGCCAGTAAATCAGAGAGTCTTATAATGAGAGATTTTAATTTCCCAGATATTGACTGGAATTTGGGGGCTGGTTACTCACACACTAACAGGGCTTTTGTGGATTTATTGGATGATTGTTTTCTACATCAGCATGTTCGGGAGGCAACTGGAGGGAGTAGTACTCTTGATTTGATTATCAGCAGTGATTCTTCATGCATTAAGAATCTGCAGATAAATGAACCACTAGGTAGCAGTGATCACAGTGTGCTGAAGTGGGATTTACTCAAAGAGGTAACTACCATTAGGGGTAAAGGGAAGGGTTATTGCTTCCGTAAAGGCGACTACGATGGACTGAGACAGTATTTAAATTCTATACAGTGGGACCAACTGATGATGTTACCAACAGCAAATTCAAAATGGGAAGCATTCAAAGAACTTATCTTGGAAGCTACTAGGCTTTACATACCAACTAAGAAATATTGTTCAAGGTTTAGGCCAAAATGGATGTCAGATGAACTAATGAGGCATATGGCAGACAAGAAAAATGCATGGGATACTTACAAATTAACACATGACACAGAAGCCTATGATAGATACAAGTTGATATGCAACCAAGTTACAAAGGAGGTTAGGCAGGCGAAGGCAGATTATGAGAAATCCTTGGCAAGGGATGCAAAGAAAAACAGCAAAGAGTTCTTTACTTATGTAAACTCTAGAAGGAAGGGGATGAATCAGATTGCTCCACTTGATATTGATGGGTCAACTGTTGATGATCCTGCTCAGGTAGCTAACAAACTAAATGAATATTTTGCATCAACATTCACACATGAGGAGTTATTCAGCAAGGGGAATGCCAGAGGTGTATTCAACTCTAGCAGTAAGCTACAGAATCTTGAAATAACTGGGAGTAAAGTGGAGGAGAAACTGTTGAAGATAAACACAAGAAAGGCACCCGGGGTGGATGGGATCTATCCAGTTATATTAAAGGAGGCAGCAAAGGAAGTAAGCAAACCCTTAGCCATAATTATGAGAGCTTCCTTGGACTCAGGGGAGGTACCCATAGACTGGAAATGTGCAAATGTGACCCCAATTTACAAAGGAGGATCAAAGGCTGACACAAGTAATTATAGACCTGTGAGCTTAACTTCTGTTCCAGGAAAATTAATGGAGGCACTGGTTAAAGAAGCACTGCAGGATCATTTAGACAAGACTTCAGTTATAGCTCAGACACAGCATGGTTTTGTTAAGGGGAAGTCTTGCCTGACCAACTTGATTGGATACTATGATGCAGTCACAAAAGAACTGGATGCAGGGAATAACTTTGATATTATATACTTGGATCTTAGAAAGGCTTTTGATACTGTTGCACATGGAAGACTGCTGCACAAATTGGAGCAGTGTGGCATTGGAGGCAAATTGCTGCTATGGATAAGGGGATGGTTGAGTGGCAGAAGACAGAGAGTGGTAATCAATGGACACTGCTCATCGTGGACTAATGTTATTAGTGGAGTTCCTCAGGGCTCAGTGTTGGGTCCATTATTGTTTTCTGTATTTATAAATGATATTGATGATGGTATATCAAGCTTAATGTCCAAGTTTGCAGACGATACAAAGGTTGGCAGGGTTGTCAAGGACACTACTGACACTATGCTGCTGCAACAGGATCTGGAAAGGTTGAGCAGATGTGCTGAGAGGTGGCAAATGAAGTTTAACATTGACAAATGTAAAGTACTACACATGGGAAACAGCAACCCCAGAGCAACGTATCAACTCTGTGGTACTACACTGACAATGGTAGAGAATGAAAGGGACTTGGGGGTGGTTGTGCAGGCAGATATGAAGTTCTCTGACAGTGCAGACGGGCTGCAAGAGTAGCTCATGGAGTATTGTCAATGATATACTGAAATTTTTCCAGCAGGGATAAGGAGGTGATTATTCCATTGTATAAGGCGATGGTCAGGCCACACCTAGAGTACTGTATACAGGTCTGGAGGCCTCATTTCAAGAAGGATGTAGAGCTGCTGGAACGAGTACAGAGAAGGGCAACAAGATTAGTGAATGGAACAAAGGGGTGCTCTTACGAAGAAAGGCTTAAGTTTTGCAAATTACAGTGTCTGGAGACTAGGCACCAGTGAGGTGATCTGATAGAGGTGTATAAAGCCTTGAATGGTTTAAGCATGCTCAATGCTGATGGGATTCTTCCTCTAGCTCAGAAAAATCACCTGAGAGGGCATAAATTCAAATTGAGGAAAGACAGATGTAGGATAGACGTGCGGAAATTTGCCTTTAGCCAGCGGGTGGTTGGTTGGTGAACAGACTTCCATCCCTTGTGGTGGAGGTTGATAGCCTAAATAAGTTTAAGGCTCAGCTGGACAGGTATTTTGAACGAACAGAGGGGTGAAGTGGAAGTGGGTTTTTTTTTTTTTTTTTTTTGGCTGATGCTGCATAAGCTTGCTTTCTTGCATCAAATGCCTCTACTAATGCTAATACTAATGCTAACATTAAACCACTTATACCATTCAAACACACTGGAACGATGTCACATTTCATCACGATAAACAGTTTTTAACATTTCATATGTTTCTGTTGTAGATTTTTCAAGTTTAAAGCAAAATTTAATATTCATTCATTGCTCCATTTCAAAATTGTGATAAGAAACATTCACATTACTAATGAAACTAGTTGTTACTTGCAACTCAGCCTACTGGGCAATCTCTGTACCACCTGTTGGAGGAAGTTTGAACTACAATATACCACTTCTGTTTATTTTCAAGCTCATCAAACATGACTACAACAGCACCAGTTTGGGAACTTTATTGCCACACCTAATAAAAATTTTCATAGCCATTTAATTTTGAATATCTCTCTCTCTCGAGCTGCTGCTGCCATTTTTAAAAAATGGTTGTCATTTCCAATATTGTTAAATTTATATCATGGAAAGTATAATTACCCAAATGGCATGCACGAATAAAGGTATGTGGCAATAAGAAATATTTGACTCTGTAGTACAACCATGCAAGGATAAGTCAATAAATAATTAGAATTGGCATTAGTAGAGGCATATGATGCAAGAAAGCAAGCTTATACAGCATCAGGGAAAAAATAAAATCCCATTTCACACATCCATTTACTCTAAGAGTTTGTCCAGTTCTTCCTTGAATTTATTTATTATTAGCTTTATGGTGCAAGGAAGCCTGAGGCTTATGCTGCACCAGCCAAAAAAAAATTCCCGCGTTACTCGAGAGAGAGAGAGAGAGAGAGAGAGAGAGAGAGAGAGAGAGAGAGAGAGAGAGTCAAAAGGGAATCATCAAGAAAGAGAAGAATGATGATATCCAGCTCAGGACCCTGGGTGTGGCAAGCCCATACTCACCAGATGTGAGCTATCAATCACCCGATGGATAAAGGCAAATTTCCGCAGATCTATTCTACAACAGTTTTTCCTCAATTTGAATTTATGCTCCCTCAGGTTTGTAATCTGAGCAAGAGGAAGAATCCCATCAGCATTCAGCCTGTTCAACCTATTCAAGGCCTTATACACCTCAATCAGATCACCTTGAGGGTTTCTAGTTTCCAGATGCTGCAATTTGCAGAACTTAAGCCTTTCTTGGTGAGAGAAATTTCCCTCACCAATCTTTTTGCCCTTCTCTGTACTCATTCTAGCAACTCTTCATCCTTCCTAAAATGAGGCCTCCAGACCTGTACACAGTACTCAAGGCATGGCCTGACCAGTGTCTTATACAAAGGGATAATCACGTTCTTATCCTAATAGCAAAATTCCTGTATATCATTGACAAGACTCCATGACCTACCCTGGCAGCCTGTCTGCACTGCTCAGAAAATTTCATATCTCACTGCACAATTACCCCTGGGTCTTTTTCATTCTCTACCACCCTGAGTGTAGTACCACCCAGTTGGTATGTTTCTCTGCGGTTACTTCTACCCATATGCAGTACTTTGCATTTGTTAAAATGTTAAACTTTTGTTGCCCCTTCTCAACTCACTGCACAATTTTCTAGATACTGTTGCAGTAGCATACTGTCACTAACAACCCTGCCAACCTTTGTATCATCTGAAAACTTGAACATTAAGCCTGATATACCTTCATCAATATCATTGATAAATATACAAAACAACAATGGGCCCAAAACTGAACTCTGGGGGACTCCACTAATAACATTAGTCCACGAAGAGCAGTGTCCATTGATTACCACTGTCTGTCTTCACTCACTAATTAACTCGCCCTCACATATTTCTTTAGAGGAATCATGAGACACTTGTTTTCTTCTATAATAAATATGAAAATGTTTGATCAATATCCATTATTTAATAAGATATAGGACTCACCTCTTCGCTGAATTTTTTCGCAATACACTTATCGAGTTGTATGTCCTTTTCACTGCAGTTCTTTTTAAAGAAATTGTCCCAACCTGAAAAATTAAAAATGAAATCAGCATATTTAAACAGGAGAGACTACTTCTACAGGGATAGGATACACTTAAATAGAAAGGGTGCAAGAATACTTGCTGATGCTATCGAGGCAGTGTTATGTGGGTTGGAAAACTGCTAGCTTGGGGGGGGGATACAAGGACTAATAGATTAACAGTAGCCACTGGCAGAGATGAAAGTGATTCTTGCACTGCTTCTATTGGAATGAGCAGAAGCCTGGAAAACAAGTTGCAGGATGTTTCAGAGACTGCTGGGAGTCATTGCAGTACAAGTAAACACATGGGTTGTGTTAGGGTAGCTAAGAATAGGAACAGGTGCATGTACACTTGCGTGGCACCAATGCTAGGAGTTTGGTAAATAAATTTGATGAATTTGAGGTATTGCTCAGAGCATCAAAGGCAGATATTGTTGGGATATCAGAGAACTGGTGTCACACAGATATAAGGAATGCAGAACTGGAATTTGGGGAGTACAACTTCTACAGAAAGGATACACAGGATAGGAAGGGAGGAGGGGTTATGCTATTAGTTAAGAAACACATAACATCCAAGGAAGTGAAGCCAGTCGACATTGCTGGACAGTGCAGTGTCGAGTCAGTTTGGTGTTACATAAGTATTGGGAGATCAAAATTGAGAGTAGGAGTGTGCTATAGGTCTAATGACTCTGATGAGTATAATAAGAAAATGTATTTTCTTATTATACTGGATACAGGGAAATAGAGTGGGCTAGTAAATCAGAGAGTCTTATAATGGGAGATTTTAATTTCCCAGATATTGACTGGAATTTGTGGGTTGGTCAATCACATACTAGCAAGGCTTTTGTGGATTTATTGGATGATTGTTTTCTACATCAGCATGTTCGGGAGGCAACAGCAGATTACAAGAAATCTTTGGCAAAGGATGCAAAGAAAAACAGCAAAGAGTTCTTTACTTATGTAAACTCTAAAAGGAAGGGGATGAATTAGAAAGGGAGCAATATTCTTGATTTGATTATCAGTAGTGATTCTTCATGCATTAAGAATCTGCAGATAAAAGGAACCACTAGGTGGCAGTGATCACAGTGTGCTGTGATCACTCACTGCCATATAGGAGTCCTGATGGTAGTTACCTCTTTGAGGTAACTACCATGGGGTAAAGGGCAGGGTTATTGCTTTGGTAAAGGCAACTACGATGGTCTGAGACAGTATTTAAATTCTATACAGTGGGACCAACTGATGATGTTACCAACAGCAAATTCAAAATGGGAAGCATTCAAAGATCTTGAAAGCTACTAGGCTTTACATACCAACTAAGAAATATTGTTCAAGGTTTAGGCCTAAATGGATGCCAGATGAACTAATGAGACATATGGCAGAGAAAAAAATGCATGGGATACGTATAAATTAACACATGACACAGAAGCCTATGATAGATACATATCAACTTGTATCTATCATAGGCTTCTGTGTCATGTGTTAATTTATACGTATCCCATGCATTTTTTTCTCTGCCATATGTCTCATTAGTTCATCTGGCATCCATTTAGGCCTAAACCTTGAACAATATTTCTTAGTTGGTATGTATCCATTTAGGCCTAAACCTTGAACAATATTTCTTAGTTGGTATGTAAAGCCTAGTAGCTTTCAAGATCTTTGAATGCTTGAATGCTTAACCAAGTTACAAAGGAGGTTAGGCAGGCGAAGGCAGATTACGAGAAATCCTTGGAAAGGAATGCAAAGAAAAACAGCAAAGAGTTCTTTACTTATGTAAACTCTAGAAGGAAGGGGATGAATCAGATTGCTCCACTTGATATCGATGGTTCAACTGTTGATGATATTGCTCAGGTAGCTAACAAACTAAATGAATATTTTGCATCGACATTCACACATGAGGAGTTATTCAGCGAGGGGAATGCCAGAGGGTATTCAACTCTGGCAGTAAGCTAGATAACCTTGTAATAACTGAAAGTAAAGTGGAGGAGAAATTGTTGAAGATAAATACAAGAAAGGCACCTGGGGGTGGATGGGATCTATCCAGTTATATTAGAGGCAGCAAAGGAAGTAAGCAAACCCTTAGCCATAATTATGAGAGCTTCCTTGGACCCAGGGGAGGTACCCATAGACTGGAAATGTGCAAATGTGACCCCAATTCACAAAGGACGATCAAAGGCTGGCACAAGTAATTATAGACCTGCGAGTTTAACTTCTGTTCCAGGAAAATTAATGGAGGCACTGGTTAAAGAAGCACTGCAGGATCATCTAGACAAGACTTCAGTTATATTAAAGGAGGCTCGGACACAACATGGTTTTGTTAAGGGGAAGTCTTGCCTGACCAATTTGATTGGATACTATGATGCAGTCACAAAAGAGCTGGATGCAGGGAATAACTTTGATATTATTTACTTGGATCTTAGAAAGGCTTTTGATACTGTTGCACATGGAAGATTGCTGCACAAATTGGAGCAGTGTGGCACTGGAGGCAAATTGCTGCTATGGATAAAGGGGTGGTTGAGGTGGAGAAGACAGAGAGTGGAAATCGATGGACACTGCTCATCGTGGCCTAATGTTATTAGTGGAGTTCCTCAGGTTTCAGTGTTTGGTCCATTATTGTTTTCTGTATTTATAAATAATATTGATGATGGTATATCAAGCTTAATGTCCAAGTTGGCAGACAATACAAAGGTTGGAGGGTTGTTAAGGATACTACTGAAGCTATGCTGCTGCAACAGATCTGGAAAGGTTGAGCAGATGGGCTGAGAGGTGGCAAATGAAGTTTAACATTGACAAATGAAAAGTACTACATATGGGAAACAGCAACCCCAGAGCAACATATCGACTCTGTGGTACTACACTGACAGTGGTAGAGAATGAAAAGGACCTGGGGGTAATTGTGCAGGCAGATATGAAGTTCTCTGAGCAGTGCAGATGGGCTGCAAGAGTAGCTCATCGTGTCTTGTCAATGATATACAGGAATTTTTCTAGCAGGGATAAGGAGGTGATTACCCACACCTTGAGTACTGTATACAGGTCTGGAGGCCTCATTTCAGGAAGGATGTAGAGCTGCTAGAACGAGTACAGAGAAGGGCAACAAGATTAGTGAATGGAACAAAGGGCTGCTCTTATGAAGAAAGGCTTAAGTTTTGCAAATTACAGTGTCTGGAGACTAGGCACCGGCGAGGTGATCTGATAGAGGTGTATAAAGCCTTGAATGGTTTGAGCATGCTCAATGCCGATGGGATTCTTCCTCTTGCTCAGAATAATTACCTGAGGGTGTAAATTCAAACTGAGGAAAGATAGATATAGGATAGATGTGCGGAAATTTGCCTTTAGCCAGTGGGTAGTTGGTTTGTGGAACAGACTTCCATCCCTTGTTGTGGAAGTTGATAGCCTAAATAAATTTAAGGCTCAGCTGGACAGGTATTTCGAACGAATGGAGGGGTGAAGTGGATGTTTTTTTTTTTTTTTTTTTGGCTGATGCTGCATAAGCTTGCTTTCTTGCATCATATGCCTCTACTAATCCTAATTAAACATAACATTTTAAACAAAAACTACTAAAATACTTATTTTTATCATCTTCCTCGCAGTGTATCTTAAAGGCGATGTCAGATTTAGATAGTGAGGCTCTGGTGCATCTTGTATTTTTGAGGAGCTAAAAATAACATAGTGGGAGAAGTTCTGGATCAACAGTAACTGCACTGTTCAAGGCAATCTTGGCCTTACAGTTTTAGCTCCACCCATCAGATACTATATTTTATGTGAAAACCAGTTTATCACTGCCCCTACACTAATTGTCACTTGCAGGGAGAACTATTTTATTCACATTTTTTTTTTTGTCAAAAATATGGTTTAAAAAAAACAAAAATAAGACATTTCCTCTCCTTTATATCATACTAGTAGGCACTTTACACCTTTAAAGCATCTTGGATTCTTGTATTTCCCAATCATCAACAATGATAAAACATGCTGTCCACTTGCATTTGCACACACCATAACTGTAACATGCTGTTTGTTAGCTTTGAAACGAGGAGCTGCTATTTCATGATGCAAGTGATTTACGAAGGAGTGACATAATTAAGACCAGTTTCATCTACATTGCAAAAACATCATCCTTGGAAAACCTTCTTCCTCTGCCATTTTCAGAAAAGACTCTTTAAAAGCTTCTGCTTCCGGGACATCATCTGATAAAGCTTCTTGAATTTCAAGCTCTCTTATACCGTGGTGAGAGTAGAAATTTTTCAGCCATCCTGTACTGGCTTTAAATTCAGATGGGCTTTTAAAATCTTGATTCGATTGTAATGTTTTTTCGCATAACAGAGGTCCAGAAATAGGTTTGCTTGAATTCTCTTCTGTAGGAACCATAAATAAACAGCGTCTTCTAATTTCTCTCAGTAGCTTTTTTCAGAGTTTTCCTTTTTTTAGGGCCATGTTCATTGTCTAACTATCATAAACTAAATCTTTACCCCATATCAGAAGTAAAGAGGAGAAAAAATTGAAAATTTGGTATATATTTAGTTCATGGTGCACCGTTCAAAATGGCGGCGAGGAGAAGATGGGAAAAGCAGTGATTAACGGATTGTGACTCCGCCCACTCACTGTGTTCTGGCTAGGCCGACGGATGTCAAATGGCACAGCAACAAATACGGTGGCTGAAAAAGGATAAATCCAATAATTTTAAAAATTCAAGTTACAAAAATACACGTTTTTCGTGGATCACAAAATGTCACGTGACATTTGAATAAGTCGGATGGAGCCGAAAAGAAGGGAAAAAAAAAAAGGGGGGGGGAAGGTAATTTTCGCGAAAGAAAAGAAACGGCAAATGAATAATTATTAAAAATAAAACAAACAAAAATGCACATTTTTCTAAGCTATATTTTACCAATTTTCGACAAATAACTCGCGAAGTCCCGCAAAAAGGTAACCTATCATTTTTAATTAAACACAAACGAAAGACAATTAAAAACGTAACTCCCAATTCAAAAACGTTCTTCAAAACGAAAAAAATACAATGAGACGCAGCAAACGACCAATTTTCGACAAATAACTCGCGAAGCCCCGCAAAAAAGGTAACCTACCATTTTTAATTAAACACAAACGAAAGACAATTAAAAACGTAATTCCCAATATACATTTTTTGGTAGAGATTCAGAAACGGGTACCCCTTTCAAAATGGCGGCGAGGAGAGGGGGGGGGAAGCAGTGATTGACGGATTGTGACTCCGCCCACTCACTGCGTTCCCCCTCCTCTCCTCGCCCGATGGATTTCAACTGACACGCGGACGGCACTTGGCACAGCAACAAATATGGCGGCTGAAAACAAATGATAAATCCAATAAATTTAAAAGTTCAAGTTACCAAAATGCACGTTTTTTCGCGATAATAAAATGTCACGTGATATTTAAATAAGTGGCATATAGCTGAAAAGGGGAGAAGGAAATTTCGCGAAAGAAAAGGAACGGCAAATCAACAAAATTTAAAAATAAAACAAAAAGTTACGCGAAATGCAATCACTTGATTCTTCTCGCCCATACATAACTAGACTATTTCGCGAGCATTAACAACGAACTGAGACGAAGAAATACCACTTGAAAACTGAAAATCTATATTATATATCTATAAGTATATTATTTCATTTCCTACTTTTAGCGTTCGGCAAAAACTATTAATTCACTCGAAAACAGCAAAAATGTACGATCATAATATCAATTTAGGAATTATTACTTCGGTAAAACGACGCTCGAAACTTTGAAGATGAAACGCGCTAGGGCATTAGTTCAAAATTAGCTCTCTGTAAAAAGAAATTCGCGCGCTCTACATCAAGAAACACCAATCTCATTTTCCTTTCACACCGAAAACATTTGTACTCACACGCAATCAAATTTATTTTGATTGCGTGTAAGTACAAATGTTTTCGGTGTGAAAGGAAAATGAGAGGTTGAACGGAGAGAAACAAAGAAAAAAACTTGTGAAAAAGGAGATTACACAGCAACAAAACCTGTGAAAAAGGAGATTAACAGGACACCCGCACAACTGAAATACTGTCTAAAAATGACCGCCGGAGCCTGGAAATGGCGCAATAGTAATCAGCCAATCACATTGTGATTGGCTAATTACTATTACTAATATGGCTTCGAGCGCCGTTTTGCCGAACTAATAATTCCTAAATTGATATTATGATCGTACATTTTTGCTGTTTTCGAGTGAATTAATAGTTTTTGCTGAACGCTAAAAGTAGGAAATTAAATAATATACTTCTGTTTATGTATATTGAGAGTTTCAATTTTGTAAATTGAGTAGAAATTATTAGTTTCTCTCAGTGGGGGGGGGGCAATTTTCAAGTGAGATTATTATTATTAGCTATATGGTGCAAGGAAGCCTGAGGCTTATGCTGCACCAGCCAAAAAAAAAAAAAAAAAAAATTCCCCAGTTACCCTAAGAGAGAGAGAGGGAGAAAAGTAAAAGGGAATCACCAAGAAAGGGAAGAATGCCGATATCCAGCTCAGGACTCTGGGTTTGTTCTTTTGCTTACATAATCCTCCTACCCCAATGAGCAGGCTAGTTATCAGTGGTAGCAGCTGTTCTGTTAGCTAGCAGAACATGTATTCTAACTCTTCCCACAGTTTATAATGTAATGTATTCAAATCCATGTTTCCACAGGGCCAAAGTGAAGACTTGATAAACTCAGAAGCATTTACTTTGAACTATTGGTACAACATTATGCAAGGAAGATATGTCTTGATTAAGTGAAAATCCTCATTCTGCATTATGGAAGTTTACAAGGTGTTTAATACCACTAATATGTGTGCATTACCAGTATACATTATGAATTTAAAACCACTAATGTATGCATTAGTGGTATAAAGTACCCAAATTAGATTTTCCAACTCTCCTAACTGCCCCTTTTCATTAAAGGAAGATATGTCTTGATTAAGTGAAAATCCTCATTCTGCATTATGGAAGTTTACAAGGTGTTTAATACCACTAATATGCATACAGTGTATGCATACTGTGTGTGCATTACCAGTGTACATTATGAATTTAAAACCACTAATGTATGCATTAGTGGTATAAAGTACCCAAATTAGATTTTCCAACTCTCCTAACTGCCCCTTTTCATTAAAGACGATTACCGTGTAATATGATCAAAATGCCTGAAATCAGTGTTTTCAGATCATTGTAACAAACCACTAACTGTATGAGATAGAAAATTGTAAAAGGATATATTACTAGACCTTCAAGTGCAAAGCAGCTGTTAATAGTATATAAATAACTAAATTAGTGAAAAGAAGATAGTGTGAAAAAAAGTATAATGTGTCTTCATATCAGTTACCAAGTGCAACTGAAATAAAATATTATAAATTAATAAAAGCAAACAGCATAAAGCAATACAAACATACAGTGTAAAAAGTAATATGAAACAGATCCACTATACTAGTATTAATGTGTAAAGATAAGGATGGAAAAAATCTTGTAGCAAGCAAATATCTGAGTCAAACTTGGGCAGGTCAAAAACATTAATACCAGTGTCTCAAAATAAGTTAAAATATATAATCTTTGCAGGAACTGCAGTTATGCTTTTCATTTGGAATATAGCATTTTAATGTTCAACAGATATTTTCAAATGTTTTGAAAGTAGTCACAATGTTATGAAATAAAAAACTAATAATAAACATTGGTTGTATATATAATGCCATGTTATAAAGTTGGAAAATAAAAAGGACAGCAGCAAAAAAGTAATGAAGCTGAATTTTAAAAAATACCTAATGTGAGTACGTATTGCTCCAGAGAGGGTGCTGGAAAAGCACAGAAGTGTGACCTTGTCAATCCCACAATCCAGACCAATTAGCCTTACATTGTTTTTTTGTATGAACGTCCTCTGTGCATTGTGTCTAACATCATCAGAAACCAAAGAATCAACATCAAGTTTTTTGTAAAGCTGGAGAAGAGTCCCACTGAAACACATGAAACATTACAAACAGCTTATGGTGATGAAGCTCTATCCTGAGAAAAAATCCCTAGAGTCCCAAATTGGTGGAATGTGTACAATTTATTAGCAAGTGACTGCTGAGTAACATTGAACAAGCAAGTAATGCTAACAAATGATTTAAACCACTGTAACAAATGTATTTAGTTCCCTGGGGAGGAAGATGAGTAAGAAAATATTTCCTTATTCAAATTTTGCATTATTTGAATTCAATCATTACTATTTTTGCCATACTGTGTATAACCATGAAATACTCAAGCACAAAAATTAAGATATGCAGTTTCCTGCATAAAAATAAATACTAACAAGATGAATTATTCAGGCAAGCTGTAAAAGTGTAAATGCCCAACTTCAATTTGTAAAGAAAAGAAAATTATTATAATTAATAAAGAAAATTGTGAAAAAGTGGTAAACAAGTACATGCAAAATGAGGTAAAAACATCTTCAGTATCCTTAGATAACTAATAATTTCAAAGTAAGAAGGTAAGAAAATTCAAAATAAAAATGTAAGAAACAGTATTGAAGGTTACTACATACAGGTTTGAAAACCTCATTTTAGGAAGGATGTAGATCCAGAAAGGGTGCAGAGAAGCACAACAAGGTTTGTTGTGCATGGAAACAAAAGAAAAGTAAAAAAGGTACACCTATCGAGAGAGACTGGGTTTCCTTAAATTGAAGTCTGAAAACTAGTCATCTGTGTGGTGACCTAGTTGAACACTAAGCAGTTAACTAAAATAAATGTTAACATCATCTTTTCACTTTCTCAGATGACACACAAAAGGGAACAAACATTTAAATTGGAAAAGGATGGTTGTAGATTACATATGCTGAAATTTGCATTCAGCTAAAGTGTAATCAATACTTAGAATAAACAACTGGAATTGGTTTGAGGGTAGGAACTGTGCAAAGTAAGGATTTTAAGCTCCTGGGAATGGATAAGTTTTTCTGGAAAATTTTATCATTTTTTTTTTTTTTTTTTTTTGGACTTAAGTAACATATTAAATTGTTCAATAAATAGTTTAATAGTCTTACTCACATGTGTTAGCTTATTTTCAAATTTAGCTAGAAATTTTCAACTTAATCTATCGGTGATTTGGTGTGAATATTGTAGCACATAACTAATGTAGTGCATGGTAGTTAGATTATAGGGTTTTAATTTTGATAGATAAGTAACTAGAAGGTTCTAATCACATAGGTTGGCATATATTTTTTATTTTTAACTAAGAAATTTTACTTTTAGTAAGGCTATAACTAATTTAAAATGCTACAAATTTAGCAGTATAGCATAACATAAACTCAATCGCTTAATATTGCATTTAGGTATATATGATGAGAGCCCTGTCGATCAACTCAGCCCTAGAAAGATGGTGCAAGGCTCAAGGGGTTATGCCCCTTTCAGCCCGGTCTACACCTGTCAACAGAAGAGACCGCCCCCACAGGAACGGGACACAAATAGAAAAGGTGCATTCCACCTAGCAGTGCATTGATAGCTGATGCTATCAATGCACTGCTAGGTGGGTCGGAAAACCTCTAGCTTGGGGGGACACAAGGACCAAAGTAAATGAAAAAAAAATAAATAATAAATAAATAGTAATAATCACAGAATAAATAAATAATTTTAATCCCACAGTGAAGAGGAAGATGTAAGTCGGGGTGCCAGCAGACAAAGAGTAAGAAAAAAAAAAAAAAAAAAAATGGGAAAGTGGTTATCTATCCTGCACAGAGTGAGAAAGTAGAAAAGGTGAGCCAAGGCTGCTCCTAGTTCCAGGGCAGGATCCGGAAACAGTGCAAAACGCAGGTTAGAGAAAAAAAAAATATTAAGCTTAAGTAAATTGAAAAAAAAAATAAATAAAAATAATTAAAGAATAAATAAATAATTTTAATGCCACACCCTGGCTACATTGAAGAGGAAGATGTAAGTCGGGTGCCAGCAGAGAGAGAATGAAAAAAAAAAAAAAAATGGGAGAGTGGTTATCTATCTTGCACAGAGTGAGAAAGAAGAAAGGGGGAGCCAAGGCTGCTCCTAGTTCTACGGTAGGACCCGGAAACAGTGAAGAACGGAGGTTAGAAAAAAAAAAAAGAAAAAAGAACATCAGTAGAAGGAGTGACTTTCAGTTGGCAGTGGAATTGTTAATGATCGGCATTTCCACGTCCACTATGTTTTTAAAGATTAAAACGAAAGAAGAAACAAAATAAAATGAAAGTAAAGAATTAAGTAACTTAAAATTAAATTGTCAAGCATCGGACCGTTCAAAGTCGTTGAAATTTCACCCGACCGATGAGGTGAGTGGTTTTTCTTCGTCTCAGTTCGTTGTTAATGCTCGCGAAATAATGTTTTATTTTTAAATTTTGTTGATTTGCCGTTCCTTTTCTTTCGCGAAATTTCCTTTTAAATTACCTTCTCCCCTTTTCAGCTATATCCGACTTATTCAAATGTCACGTGACATTTTTGTAACTTGAACTTTTAAATTTATTGGGTTTACCTTAGCGTGCCTCGTATTTCCAGTGCCGTTAGGTACGTGGCACTGGGATGACACGGCTGGCACACAGTGCGTGCCACCCATGCCGGCTGTTTCCGTGTGTTAAGGAGATCATGTGACAATGGGCGGAGTCAACACGCATCAATCACGGCCGTCTCGCCGCCATTTTGAAAGGGGTACCCGTTTCTGAATCTCTGCCAAAATTGCTCTTTGCATAAGCACAAAATGGCAACATACAATTTTTTCTTTTTTTTTTAAAAAAACGCAACGGACACACTACTACGTTAATAATACGTGAAAATAACACAGAAATACAAGACAAACTAAACTCACCTCACAGCAGCAAAAAACAAAGAAACAGTTTACCAGCAGGATGGAACGGGATAACGACAAAATGAAAACCACGAGGCAATAACCAGAGAAGTAACAGCTCAGCACCGTACGCACTAAAAACCAACATTCAAAAGAAAGAACACGCAACGAATTTCGCATTTAGCGCTCCAGTGACGTCGTGTCACGTGCCATCCACGTGAAACGAAGAGGGGACGCAGTCAGTAGGCGGAATCAAAACCTGTCAGTCACTGCTTCCCCCATTCTGACAGCCAATTACAAGGGGGCACCGTATATTGGAGTATGGCCCTATATTTTATGAGCATTAAAAATGTGATTGGTTGAAAAGAAAAAAAAAAAAAAGACAAAACAGTAATTTTTAAGGAAATTTCACGATAGAAATGGAAAAGCAAATCAATTTTTATTGTAGATCAACAACGTGGCAAATCAAAAATAAAAGTAGAACGAACGGAAAATGGCAATCTTTTAAAAAGAAAGTAAAAAAATGCACGTTATTGGGGACTGCAATATGTCACGAGACATCACAAATGCGGAGCTGAAATGAAGAAAACGAAAAACGGCAATTTTTTTAAAAACAAGTAACAAAAATTCACACGACATGCAACCACTGCTTCTTCTCGCCCGTACATTACTAGACTGTTTCGCGAGCATTAACAACGAGAATTGCTGATGCGAGTGAACAAATGCCTTTTTTGTTTTAATTTTTGGTGAGGGCTGCAGCCCCCTAACCTCCGCTTTCCCCCCCACAAAATCGGGGCTGAAATGAAGAAAAAGAAAAGGCTATACAGCAATTTTTTTAAAAAAAATTCGTACCACGTGCAACCCCTGATTCTTCTCGCCCGTACATTACTAGACGGGGGACAAGGGATGCCGATCCCCTGCTTTTCTGCCCGAACATGAAAAAACAAGTAATTAGCATATTATTTGTAACAAAAATTAACACCACGTGCAACACTGAAAATTGCTGATGCCCGTCAACAGAAATGCTATAAGGACATAAATCACTCACCTTATCAATTGAATTATGTTTTCTAAACGATCCAACACTTTCGCACTAATATTTTGCAGGAATAAATCATCCAATTGAAAAGCAAGGCAAAGCAAAAGTAAATCACAAGCAATCGAATAATAGTAGTAGTGGCATGTGATGCAAGAAAGCAAGTGTATGAGCTTATGCAGCATCAGCCAAAAAAAATAAAAAATCACACCATTCCCTCCAAACTCCGGAGGCTCACATCTGGTGAGTATGGGCTTGGCACACCCAGGGTCCTGAGCTAGATATCATCATTCTTCTCTTTCTTGGTGATTCCCTTCTGCTTTTGACTCTCACTCACTCTCAGGGTTACTCGGGAACTTTTTTTTTCCTGGTGCAGCATAAGCCTCAGGCTTCCTTGCATCATATGGAGGATAATAATAATAATAATAAATGCCTGTCCAGTTCCTCCTTAAATTTATTTAACCTATCAACTTCCACAACGACAGATGGAAGTTTGTTCCAGCAATTAACCACCCGCTGGCTAAAGGCAAATTTCCGCACACATCTATTCTACATCTGTCTTTTCTTAATTTGAATTTATGTCCCCTTAGGTTCGTAATCTGAACAAGTGGAAGGATCCCATCAGAATTCAGTGCTCAACCCCATTCAAGGCCTTATACACCTCAATCAGATCGCCGCGCAAGTGCCTAGTCTCCAGCCACTGCAATTTGCAGAACTTAAGCCTCTCTTGGTAAGAGGATCCCTTCATTCCCCTCACCAATCTTGTTGCCTTTCCCTGTACACGCTCAAGCAAATCTACATCTTGAGCGTGTACAGAGAAGGGCAACAAGATTGGTGATAACTACACGATTTCACGCTGAAAATTGCCGATGCCCGTCAACAGAAATGCTAAAACGACAGAAAACCACTCACCTCATCAATCGAATTGTATTTTCTAAACAACCCAACATTTTCGAACTAATATTTCGCAGGAAAAAATCACCAAATACAACAGACATCCGTCTCAACCAAGGGAAACCAAAAAGTAAGTCACTAATAATCGAATACGCAAATAGGGGGATTATTTTATTTATTTTTTATTTTTTTTCAGCCTTTTCCAAAACCAAATTCTGCCCCCACACCCCCGAAAAACGTATCATTCAGCCTTTTTGTTTTTTCTAATTACGCATCGATAAAATTAAATAATCGGCTAAACAAATGTTAACACCACGTGACATTTCTAACAGCCAAGTTCCTAACATGAACATACGGAAACATGACACGGGTGACACGCACGGCGTGGCACTCGTGCCAGATGTTTCCGTATGTTCGAGAGATCACGTGACACTGGGCGGAGTCAGCACCATATCGGCGAGTATAGAGAGGGTGCACCATATACCAAATTTTAGCCAAATAAGGTAATAATTTTTATTTTGTCTTGTACTGATAACACATTGCTGTTTCTTTTGCCACTGGGGGCAGGCAGCGGCTGCCTGGGTGTTGGCTGCTCCCTGGTGGCAAGGTGGACATACACAAGCGATTAAAAGCTTGCTGAGTTTCTGCACCACCACAGACGTGCAAGGTGGAGATGGGCTAAGGCCTAGGAGCCACCCTTGATACAGGTAAAACACACACACGTGTTCATATATAATATAGTATATATATATATAGGTATAATGAGAATGATAACGTATATAAAATTGTATATATATCTTCTCTGTAAGTTCTTGTATATAAAATGTAAAGAATTGTGTGTACAAATAAATGGAAAAAATGTTTCTTTTGCCTGTAGACGCCACTATTAACACAAAGGGGCAGCAGTGTTAAAATTAAAAAGCAAGACACAATATTTCACTTTGAAATAGCCATGAAGAAAAACTCGAACAGTGAGCAATTAGAGAAACAAAATGCCTGAAATAACCTCACTGCTGTGGCTCGCAGCAGACCGAATGAAAGCTAACTTCCCCCCTACTCTGTGCCTACCAACACCGTATTCCAGCGCTCATAGCGTACAACAGACAATGACACAACAAGGTCACAGAAGACTATCCTGGGTCCACACAATACCTAAAGCCATCATTTGATTTTTAACTTCTGTAATGACAAATTAAGACTATTTCTATGCTATACTGCATATATCTTCAAATAAATAATCGGAAACGAATCCAGCAAGAGTAATATTTCAGGATAACCAGTGCACTGTAATTTTTTGGGGGGGAGGCGTGTTGATAATTGGCGGTTCGCATAATCAACGGTTCTACTATAGTTTTTTTTTTTTTTTGTTGTTGTTTGTGTTTTTTGCACCACCTTTCAAAATATCCTGTCGGAGCCCATGCTTCTAACCAATTTTACTAAAGGTACACAACGATATAGAAAATAAAAATGAAAAAAAATATGTAACATGCTATCATGATTCCTCAACCGATGCAAGTATTAACTGTGTTTACATGCTACGTAAAGTTATATTTACATTACACAGAAGAGCGTCGATAATCTGAACTAATTGGGACCGGTGGTAGTTCGGACTTTCGATTGTTCGGATTTTCGAACTTATCAAAAACACTTTTCTGGAGGCTTTAAAAAAAAGGGTTAATGTTTACAAGCGGTACCCCTTCCGATTGATCGTTGCGAGTAGCAGTAATCGACATGCCTAACCAGTTATGTCCCCCCCCCCTTGCCGCTGTTTTAAAATTGGAAAACGAGTTCCAATTTTTAAAACAGCGGCAAGAGGGGGGGTAAACACCCTCATACAATCATAGTGGACTAGACATTTCAATCTGTTACTCGCAACGATAAATGGGAAGGGGTAATAAATTTTAATCAAAAAAGTTTAGTAAGTTTAGAAATAAAAGTAGTGGCTTCAAAATCTGAGGGACCGCCTAATTTTTTGTTAAAATCCAGTGCCTTTCCATACAATCACAACAAAGGTCCAGATATGGATTCCCTAAAACTTCGTCTCTGTGAACCACAAATAAACTGCATCTTCGAAGACTGGGTCATCAGCTGTTCTCATAGGTTTTTTTTTTTTTTTTGTTTTTTTTTCACCATCTGAGTCAAGTTTCGATGAGAACTTTAAAAAAATTTTCCTTGTTTTTAATGTCTGTTATGGTTGACTTTCCAACCTCGTAAAATTTTGCTAACGAAGTCCCTTTAAAATCTCAATCTTCTATTCAAACATTAAAAATTTCTGTTTCCTTTTAAAAGATGAAGAAAACTACAGTACTGTAAAATAAAACTGTACTCAGAATCTTTTTAGTCCGGATCTCACTTGTGCGTATCATGTTAGTTGTGAATCCCGGAAAAAATATCTCAAAATTATTTTTTCCGGGAGGATATTTTTACCGGGGCGCCTAGCCTAGGGTGTTTCTCCCCACTTGACAATATTTTTAAATCACGAACTCGTTTACCGATTTTAAAACATATGGATAGGGGGAAAACACCCTACCTCTGCTAAGACCCACCCCCCTCGACGACACAAATCAATCAGAAAGAAAACGCTCTCGCCTTCACCGAATCACAAAATTCGACTGTACAATCAATCCATTTTTACCGGTTACCGTTAGTTGTAATTTCTGCATGCCACGTTCTTTGTTTTCGATTGACATTTATCTTTTTTTACTGTTTTGGTTTTACAACCTACCAAAAAAAAATGTCAGTGAACAGAAAAATCAGATTAGATTACAAGGTGTGTTGAATAACAGATTACAGTGTTATGTTTACTTATTACTGTATCATCTGTATGTATATTTATTAAGCTATGTATGCAAGCGTAAATTTATTTTTATTTGGTTAACCTGTGGAATAATATTCTTCAGATTTTCACGTATCATTTTATTCTATTAATTGGTAAAGGAAAAAAGGTGTAGATTTGTGCTTTATATCTTCATTTTTAAACAATATTCCTGTGAACAATATTCCTCCGATTTTCGCTTATTAGAATTACCGTTGAATGGAATCAAAATTCATTTCGCAAAATTCATTTCTTCACTAATAGGGAAGACTATTGTTACTTATTCTCAGTGAGTACCACCACCCAGACATGTTTCAAGGCTATTGTAAATTTAATGTGAAAAAAAACCCATTGGACCAGATCTATTAAATCAAACAAATGAATTATAAAATCCAAACCTAAATCATGAAAAATCTTAATTCAGACGATCATTTCAAAGCTATTTGTGAATTTAATGTGAAAAATAATCCATTGGACCAGGTCTATTAAACCAAACAAATGAGTTATAAAATTTATACCTATATCATGGAACTGTTTTGATGAAAGCCTAAGAGATCTACATTTTTATCAAGAAAACTGAATTTTGTAATAAACGAAAAAAACTTTTTTTTTTCCCAAATAACTAAAACCAGTACTTAAGATGAATCTCATCTCCATCCAAACTGCACAGAAGAGGTGGCTCTCCCCACCTTTTCGGAAACTTATCAGACCCTAAACGCCATTTTTCCAACTTTAAAAACCTTTGCATGGAAGCAGACATTGTTTGTTTCAAGTCCCAAAGATATCCCCTAAAGGTCCCAAACCTTTTCCGTTTTCGAAGCTTCCACACATGATATTTTGCCTCTGTAATTAAAAATATCGTGAACATTTTTTTCTTGCCCTAGGGATGATCGAATTGCAAGTAAATTACCTCCTCTAGTGTGAACTGTCTTATCCTCAAAAATCTACAAATTCTTTTCCAAACTTCCTGCGCGAATCGACAGTAATAAAACAAATGGTACAGTTTCAATTTCGGTACAAAATTCGTTGTACGTAATATCGTTCACTGGTATATTTCCGTAACCAACCCTCCACGAAAAATCAATACGCGATGGGTAGTTTCCGCCAATTTTTAGATTTTTAAAAAACAATTGTGCATTATGGTTTCCTAAATTTGGCTTTTCTGGATTTTCTGAGTTAAACAGTGTCCAGTAGAGTCGTTTTAAACCACCCTTAAAAGGATCTATATCTTTCTCCCTTAACTGCGTGCACATATCCCGAATTTTTTTGTAATATATAGGAATTGTCTCTGATTTTGGCCCTAGATAATTGCCGCCTTTAATTAAGGATGTATTAAATCTCATAAAATATTTTATCAGTACCTCTACTGAATGGTTAGATTGCACCATATTAGCCACATCCAGCAGTCTCTTACAGCTACACCTTGTAAGATTTGAAAATCTTACAAAAATAAAATATTTTTATTAAGACTTTGAAAGTTAGTTTTCCTTTGATTCTTGCCATTAATAGGATAAATGGGTAATATATGCAGTTTCAGAAATAAGAATTATTCTGGTAAGAGGTATAAAAATTAAAAGAGTAGTAGGAACGAAAACAGAGCCATTAGCTTTACTTCCGTTAGGACAGGGAACTGACACTATGGCAAACCCACCAGGGGGTCCGGCGCTACAAAAACAACTTAAGGCTTATGAGGGGTCGCACACCGGAAACGTATTCTGTACAACACACACTAGTTTCTAAAAATAGACGCTATGTCTCCAGTGTCACAATTTGTGGTTTTTTTAGTGCAATAGAGACAAGCTGTTATGAGACAGAAAGAGTTGTTTTGGAGTATTCGGCCGACATCAAAGAACACATGTCAACAGGTTGTAAAGAAAGGGGTATAGAGAATCACGTGCTAGTGCTACGGGGCAGGCTGAATTAGGCCTTCCAACAAATGAAAAGAAAGAAAAAATGAAAAAGAAAGAGTGATTGGAAGAAAACACTGGGGAGAAAATTGTGGATGGATATGGACACAAGGGGAGAGAGAGTGAAAAAAGGAAGAGAAGGAGAGGGGAGAACCTTTTGAGCGGTGCTAGTGAAAGGGTGAGTCGAGAAGAGGTAGCTTGAAGGATGATGAAGAAATAGCCGACGAAAAAAGTCGAAGTGGGGTTATCAGTAATGTAGTGGGTGAGAAATTAGGAGATGAACTGGAAAGGGGTAGTAAAAAGGAAGTTCTGCAAACTGAGAATGAGAGAAGAAGATTCCCTTAGAACACCCAGTCCACCGAGGAAGGCGATAAATCCTGATATAGTCTTGAAAGGCAAAGGTAGCCGTCCTGACAGGAAAAAGTAGCAGATCCTGAAAGCGGAGTAGCAGTTGTGAATGCCGTATGATAATGCCCTGGAAGCTGGAAGATATAGCCCTGGATAGCAGAAGATAGCAGCTCTGGATAAGGATAGGATAGAAGGCCCTTATAAAGACACCTGTTCACAGAAATTAAGTAAGTGAAAGTTAATTTGAGAATACTGTAAGTTAACTGCTAGAGAAAGGACTAGTGCGATAATTGGGGAATTTAATGATAAAGATAAGATTAGATTGGTGAACCAAATAGGAGTAAATTCTACTCTAAGGCAATTATGGTTGGTTTAGGCAGTAATTTGGAATAAGGAGGATAGTAATGTAGATGAAAAAGTTAACCGAAGGAATTGTAGTAAAAAATAGAAATATTAAATGTGTGGAGATAAAATTTATGTATATTGACAACCCTTAAAGGTGTGTTTGAATGTGACATTGTATTTTGGTGATCAAGTTCTGTAACTGACAATGGTTAAAGAAATATATAAGAAAGAGGAATAGGGAATTAAAGAATAAATTGGTAGTTATGATGATACATAAAAGTAATATGATCAATGATATATTTAACTTTAATGATAAAAAAATGTTATTGACACCTATGAGGTATGATTTGATTGTGTTGTAATAGGAGCAGAAATAAGGTGAGCATATAAAGAGTGTAACTATTTAACCTGTGTATGCATAATGAGAAAGGTGAGATAAAAAAAAAGTCAAGTCTGTAAAGGAGCCTGTTAGATAGGAAGAGACTGGATATGTTGTAAGTACCTTGGTGTTGAAACAGTGAAATTCTATTCTTAATGAGATTTGTTATGATTTAACTGTAAATATGCATAATAAACTTGTTTTTTTTGTGTAACATTTGTGTAATTATTTGTTGTACTGGACACAAGCCCATCCGAAGGGAATAAAATACATCTAGAAGTTTCCCCCCCAAAACCTGAAGTCTTCTGTGAAGTTGTATAGTCAGATGCGCAAGTGGGGAGATATTATAAAGGGGAGTTGTCATGGTAGGGGAATAATATAAATAATATATAATATACAATTTAAACCCATTCCCCCCCCACAACCTCAAATTAATTTTTGGAATACTTATTCCCCCATCTTCCCACGGTAAAAATAAAAATTTCTGCGCTATCTCTTGCCGTTTTCCTCCCCATAGAAACTGAAATGTTGGAACGTAAAATCGTCTCATTGTCCTAGCTGTGATTCCTGTTATAAACACCTTGTATAAGATCATAGGAAGAATTACGGTTCTGACAATAATGGATTTGTTCTCAAAAGAAAATTGTCCCACTTCCCACTCTTTTAAACTTTACCGTATTTTAGTGGTGAGCCCTCCTACGGGTAGTGGGACTCTCTCTAAACGGAACTCCCAATATTTGGATCGATTTATCCGACTCCACTTCTCGTTGTGGTAAAGGCCGATGTACCCATTCCCCTAGCAATTTGATCCTAGTCTTGTCTTCGTTTAACCCCGACTTCTTACCAAAAGTAGTAACGAGTGACATAAATTCTTCCACAGCATAACTCGTAGTGAGAGTGTCGGTAACATCATACACTATACATTTAAACTGCTCTGCCGGCTTTGGCAACAGTATCCCCTGAATGACTTCAGTTCTATCTATTCTTCCCAGTAGTGGTTCCAGTGCTAACGTAAATAACAAAGGACTAAGCGGACATCCTTGTTTTACTCCCCTATCAATTTTAATGTTTTTCGAAATTTCTCCATTTACCAAAAGTCACATGCTACTACGTGTATATAGATTTCTCAGGACTGTAAACAACTGAGATCCTACGTTCGTATCTTTAATTATAGAGAAAAGGTAGTCGTGGTCGATTCTATCGAAAGCCTTTTCTAGGTCGATTGCCACTATCGCTAAATTGTAACTCTTTCGTTTCCGATATCCTAATATATCTTTTAATAGCCAAAGGTTATATTCTATCCGCCTCCCCAGTATACCGTAGCACTGTGTGCTTCTAACTACCTGGGTTACGTCGCGTTTTAACTTAGTTATCAAAATCTTTGCAAATATTTTATAGTCACAATTAGCCAACGTTATAGGTCTCCAGTTAGCAATTTTCGTTAAATCCCGTCCATGCTTCGGAATGAAAGTAGTATAGGCATTTAAAAAGCCTTCGGGTACAACCCCTTCCTGAAAAAATTTGTTAAAGACGGCCAGAAGAATAGGCGCTAACAAGTTCCAAAATTTCTTATAAAATTCAAACCCCAAACCATCCGGTCCCGGCACGCGTCGTAATTTACATGTTTTTAGAGCCACAGTTAGATCCCCCATAATTATTTCACTGTCCTGTAATGCTTTTTGCTCGGGTGTGAATTGTCCAATCGTCCAAATGGAGTTGTCTCTCTCTTTTTTTTGCAAAGCAAGCTCTTTTTCATAGTAATTTACAAAACTATTCATAATAGTTAGCGTTGTTGAATGTGTGTTGTCATCGTCTTTAATTTCCTGAACCGTTTTGGCTAAATTATTTAGCCTTACTCTTCTTTGGTAAAACGCAGCTGAAGGACTATCAGCCTCCCTAAATTTCAGCTGTATTTTTCGCGCCTTTTCTTTCTCTTCTTCCAATATTATACCGTCAATAATCGCTTGTACTTCCGCTGTTGCACTTTCATCCCTGCACCGGTGGTAAATTATTTTTTTCTTGTAGGAGATCTTTCAGTCTATTTCTGCATTGTTCGTTTCTTTCCTTAATTTTGAAGTAATAAAATGATTTAGCACTTTCTTTAATTTTTGCCAACATTTCCCACTCATTTCTACCTTGCTCTACTATCTGTTTAATAACTGTTGTAAAGTCCCAGTCCTCTCTCTCTCTCTCCAGAACTGCTGGGTTGAGCTTCCAATAGCCATTACTCAGACTAACGTTCGTAAATAAATCTCCCTTCCACATTACTGCCATGTGATCTGAAACTTGTCGACCTCTCGCAAATTTCACATGCCGTATCATTGTTATCTTATCCTTCAACTGACTTGTTGCATAAATGCGATCTATCCTAGTTCCTATATTATTGGCTATTCTCGTGGCCGCTCGTTTCCCCGGATTTTTTTCCCTCCAGACGTCTACCAAGTCTAATTTAGTACAAACCTCGATTAATTCACGAACCCCCCCCCCCCCTGTACCATGATGCGGGAACCCGCCAGAATTTTGTCCATAATGGGGTCAGGAACGCAGTTCCAGTCCCCTGCCATTATAATCCACTGCACCCCCTTCATATAGTTGCCCAGCTCCTGAAACAGAGTTTTCCTTTCTAAAGTGGAATTTGGACTATAGACACAGATTAGTCTAATTGTGCGTCCCCCATAACTCCAATCCACTGCTACAACCCGACCTTCTGTATCCCTACCTGCCAGTCGTACAGTCCCTAAAATTGGAGGAACCACTACTATTCCCACCCCTGTGGATCGATTTGTCCCAAAACTCCAAAATCCTAACAACCGGTATCTGTTTTGAAACTGCTGGATGTCTGCTAAGCTGGCGAAGTGGGTTTCTTGTAGAAACCAAATCTTCACCCCCATGTTCATCATAATTTGCCATATCATCCGTTGTTTGTTAATCGCTCTCAGACCCTTTTTTTTTTTTTTTTTTTTTTCCTGCACTTATCTGACATGGATACTGACTTGGACCATGACCAAGTTAGGATACTGACACAAGATATTGACATTGAGAATTCTTCTGGATCAGAGTCTACGGATTCATCTAAGAAAAAAAAGGGGTGCAGGGGGAAGAAAACTCCCAAAACTCCTAGAATTACTCAAGCTCGAGGAGATAAAAACATTGTGGTGGAGGAGAGTCCCTCTGTTTCGTTGGCTTCTGAGCCGCCGATGGTCATTGTCGATAGTAACTCGATTCCAACGGAATCTTCTGAAGAGCTTTCTCTAACAGAGGGATTGGACCTGGGTGGGTCTTTGAATGCTTCAATTGTATATGCGACGGTTGCCAAAATCAGGAAAGCTCTGGGAGAGTTTCTATCAAAGGATTCTAGCAAGATAACTAAGTCTGCCTCTAACCGCATTCATAGTCTATGGGCAGATCTAGAGGCAGTTACCACCGCAATCTTAATTGACAATGAACGACTTAAGACCAAAGCATCTGAATTGGAAATCAGAGCAGGTCTTTTGGACAAGATGATACAGATCCAACGTGATCTACATCCTCATAAGACTTTTACGGAAGTTGTTCGTGGTGGTACAAAGCGAAATAGACAGACTCCTGAAATAACAGAGATTCCACTGCTAACGTCTTCAGTGGAGGTGGCAGCTTCTTCGGGCAGACCAATTGCTGGTGAAGATAGGATGGATTCCGGAAGTGGGATCTCTGATTCCGAAAACATACTAATACTTAGGCCCTCAGCAGAATCTTCCCAGGCGTCTAGCCAGGATATCAGGAAGGCAGTTACTGAAGTGATTAAAAAAGATCACAAGGACATGAAAATCAAGGGTGTACGTCTTTTGAGAAATAAAGGTGTGTTGTTAGAGACAACAAATCCTGATGATGCCAAGAAGATCTCAAGTGCTTCTGCATTAAAAAAAGCAGGATTATCAATAGAAAAACCCAGATTGTCCGATCCTACAATTTTGATCTACGGTGTCCCGAAGGAATATTCTAAGGAGGATATTTTGGAGGATTTAATTAATAAAAATTTAAAAGACTTTGGTTTTAGCCAGGAGGAAGTTAAGAATGAGATTACATTCAGATTTAACTCTGGCACCGGAACCAGAGTGACCAATTGGGTTATTGGTTTCAGCCCACGCCTTATGGGACACGTGATTCAGAGTGACAAAATTTATCTAGGTTTACGTCACACAGATTTCGTAAGTTTACACTTGTAAGCAAATGCTTCAGATGTCTGGGATATGGTCACAGTGCGCAGTTCTGTTCCCATAAAGCTGCATCTTGTGGCCACTGCGGGGGTGGAGGCCATGTTTTTTCTGACTGTATTCACAAGGAGGAACCACCTCAGTGTGTTAATTGTAAACGTAGAGGTAGGGATTGTAATCACTCGGTCAGGGATAATAAATGCCCTGAGTATCTTAAAGCTGTTGAATTGACAGACCGAAGAACCAGACATGAATAATACAACGGTAATTGATTCAACAAGTGTTAACCTGCAATACGGCGAAATAAAATTATTCAAATTAATGGCCAAAGATCTCGTGCAGCGGCGGACGAGATTAGGAAAGCTGCTGATGATCTGGGGTTTGATATTGTATGCTTGCAAGAACCGTATTACTCTTCTCAGGTAGGGGGGTTCAGCGTATAAAGTTATAGGATATCCAATTTCGGCAAGGATTATTGCCTCAAGTGACGATCGACCCAAGGCCGCCATAATTATCTTTAACAGTGAACTAGTAATAACAACTATCTCAAGTGAATGTTCTGCTACCACAGTTTGTATCCTGGTTTCCTCCAGGGACCAGTCGTTTTATCTGGTTTCCCAGTATTTTCCTCCTTCAGAAGATATTCAGCCAGCTTTACACAGACTTGACAGGGTATGTAGCAGATTTTCAGCTAAAAACTTACTAATTACAGCAGATTTCAACGCTAAGTCTGCACTTTGGAACAGCGGCTTTTCTGATGCTCGAGGCGAGCAGTTGGTTGATCTGATCTTGGATCATAATCTCTGTGTAAAGAACTTGCCAAATAAACCATATACATTCTCGACGACAAATGGTGAATCTAATATAGATGCTACTTTAACCTCCATTAATCTGGTGGATAGGGTGCAAAATTGGGACGTCAATCCGTATCTAATTAATAGTGACCATCGAGCAATCACCTTCTCGATTTTACCGGAGGATAGGCAAGTGAATATAACAATAAGGGATTTAAGGCGTTTTCGGATGGACAGGGTGAACTGGACCAAGTTTCGTGAATATCTGAATACAATTTTTAATGGAGATGACAAAGTAATCATTAACACCTTAACAGCAAAAGAATATGTTTTTCTGGTTCAATATCATTTATATCAGGCAATGGCCTACTCGACGAAAAGAAAACAGACAGGAAGAACTTCTGTCCCATGGTGGTCTTCGGCACTAGCTGAATTGAGACAACAAACTCAACAAGCACGAAAAGCATACCAAAGGAATAGGCATCTATCGGACGCAGACACTCAGGCTTTGAAAAATGATTACAGAGACTTGAGGAAGAGGTACCATAAAGCAATTCCTGATAGCAGGCAAAATTGTTGGCAACGTCTGGTGAAGGAAACAGGAAATGCTGACCCTTGGGGTATAATCTATAAGCTTTCAAGAAATAAACTTTTGTGTGGTGAAATTTACAACACGATAATTAGAGAGAATCAAGAAACTTCGGACTGGGAATCTACAGTCGAAGGGATAGTGAGTAGCCTATTTCCGGAAGATTTGCCGTTTATGGACAGCCCTGATCAAGCGGAAATTAGACGCAGTAATCGTGAATATAAGGGGACAACCGAAACTGCCATTTTTAATATGCTTTAGCTAGGTGCTGCAGTAGCTAAATTGAACCATAAAAAATGTCCTGGCATTGACCTCATTGAGAATCAAGTAATTGAAAAATTTTATGAATTCTTCCCTGAGATTTTATTAAACTTATTTAATAAATGCTTGCTAGAAGGGCTTTTCCCTCTCGAATGGAAGCTTGCGCTCTTAAAAATCTTGCATAAACCGGGAAAGCCAAAAACAAACCCCAGAACATACAGGCCAATCTCTTTATTGGCAAATCTTGGCAAATTATTTGAAAGGATGATTGCCCCAAGGATTTTTAAATTATTTACAGAACATAAACTCTCCTCTGATTGCCAGTTTGGATTCAAAAAAGGACGTTCCACTGAGGACGCAATCTCAACCCTGCTGACTTACATTCAGGAGGCAAACAGCAAATATGTTCTTGCTGTTTTTATTGACATTGAGGGCGCTTTCGATTCCCTTTGGTGGGAGAGTGCTCTCAGGTCACTGCAACTGGCAAAGTGTGATGACTACCTGTTCAGAGTCCTCAGATCTTACTTTAAGGATCGACAAATTAGAGTATGTGCAAAGCATTTATCATACGCGACTACCGTTTCAAGAGGATGCCCTCAGGGTTCAGTCTTGGGACCTCTCTTTTGGAATGCAGTGCTAGACCAGTGGCTCACGAAGGACAGCGATGAGTTCATCAAAGTTGCATATGCAGATGACTTGGTAGTGGCGGTGCAGGGAGGATCAAGACAAATTCTCGAACAAAAAATTCAGTCAGTTTTGAATAATTTAGTGGCATGGGCGGGTTTGAATAAACTAAAGATTTCTGTCACCAAGACCAATTTCATGGTGTTTAAACACCACTTCGATTATGGAAGGCCGCCAAAGGTAACCCTATATGGTACTCAAATTCCATATGTACAGAACACCAAGTATTTGGGTTTAACTTTAGATGATCGTCTCAGGTTTCATGTACATGTCACTAAAATCAATGAAAAAATCAAAAAGTTCGTAGCTGCAGTTGTTAGAATTTCCCGTAAGGAATGGGGTTTATCCAAAAAAACTCTGGTATTGTACTACAAGACGATATTTCTTCCCATTGTAGATTATGGTGCTGGTATTTGGTTTGCGGCTGCTACCAAGGTTACAACTAAAGCCAAGCTTCTGTCCCTGCAACGTACAATGTTGCTTACAGTAATACGCGCTCCAAGGACAGTGTCGACAAATGCCTTACAGGTTATTGCAGGTACCATCCCCTTGGATTTACACATTATTTTCCGAGGTATTGTATATAACTTAAAGAAGGGAAGGGCGTTACAAATATTGAATATCACCTCTAATCCAAATAACAACATAAAGGAGGAAAAACGTAGAATTTGGGGCGAGCTTGTGAATTGCTGGCAGCAACGTTGGGATTTGAGTGAGTATGGCACCATTACAAGAGGCTTCATTCCAGCCGTAAGCTTTGCAATGGACAGGAGGGTGTTGTCTTGGTTTGCTCCCACCATGACCACGAGTTACTTAATCACTGGACATGGCTTAAGGGCCAAACTATTTGAAAGAGGATTAGAACCTGACCCCTACTGTTCGTGCGGTGAGGTGGAATCTTGGAGACATGTCATCCTTGAATGCGGGCTGTATACTTCAGACAGGCAGGAATTACTAAATAGGTTGCCAAACCTCACGGAGAATAATTTACCTCTCTTGGTTCAGAGGTGGGACATCTTTGCTTTGCTTCAGGAATTCTCGGCCAAAGTTTTTAAAAGAAGACAGGAGCTAAGAAATCTATTGCAGGATACCAATTAAGGGAAGTGCTGCACATTTGACGACAGAACACTTCGTGTAATGTCATCTTTATAGGATGTTTCTTGTTTACAGCGAGATGATCTTCTGCTCCTGGACACCCAATTGCAGGCTTGCATTTGTGGATGGACTCTAAAGTGGAGATAATGTTAATGTTAATGTTTCTAAGTGTTAAGTCAATGTCATTCTAAGTGTATGTATTTGCTATTTACATGTAGATAAGTTGGAAAATTTTTATTTTATTTATTTTTTATTTTATTATTTTTTTTTTTTCGCTGGCCTCCAAGTTTGGGCAGCCTTGGGGGCGCGATTGCTGGCACCTACCAGTATAGCACTACTTCCGGTAGGTGCAGGATTTGTGCATTACAGCACACATAGAGAATGGTGGATCCAGGTGTTAGTTAATCCCTGGTGGCGAAATGGCCTGACATAATGCTCTTTTTTTCAGGCCTGTTTTGCAGACGTTCTGAGCTTTCTCAGGAGTAAAAGGTGGAGATGGGCTTGTGTCTAGGAGCCACCCTTCATATCAGGACACACACAATCAATGTACAGAAAGACTACAGTATATATAAGAGCTTGTATATAAAATCTGTATATAAATATTGTATATAAATTGATTAATATTGTATATAAATTGATTAAGATATCTTGAGAATGTATATACAGTTGTGTGTTAATAAATAAAAATAAAAAATAAAAAGACCCTGTACATTGCACCCACCGGTATTGCACTATCTCCGGTGGGTGTGGGATTTGTGCCCATGGCACTTAAGGTAATAGCAGACCCAGGCTTGGCTGCTTGTGCCTGGGGGCAGGCAGCGGCTGCCTGGGTGTTGGCTGCTCCCTGATGGCAGGGTGGACATACACAAGCGATAAAAAGCTTGCTGAGTTTCTGCACCACCACAGACGTGCAAGGTGGAGATGGGCTAAGGCCTAGGAGCCACCCTTGATACAGGTAAAACACACACACACGCACACACACACACGCACACACACACACGTGTTCATATATAATATAGTATATATATAGGTATAATGAGAATGATAATGCTAATGTATATAAAATTGTATATATATCTTCTCTGTAAGTTCTTGTATATAAAATGTAAAGAATTGTGTGTACAAATAAATGGAAAAAAAAAAAAAATGGAAAGACCCTGTACATTTAATGACATAAATGTTATTCCTGACATTATTAGTAGTATTAGTATTAGTATTAGTAACGGCCGCATGGTGCAAGAAAGCCTATGGCTTATGCTGCACCAGCCAAAAAAAAAAAAAATAAAATAAAAATAAAAAAAAAATAAATAAAAAAAAATATAAATCCGAACAAAACAATGATAAAAACAAAAAAAAAAAAAAATAAATAAATAATAATAATTAATAAAATAAAAAATAAATAAAAAAGGAAATTAAACCTATCATCCTATGTGCTTCCCTTACCCGAAAGTACTATCCAGAGGACCTTTGAATTTCCCCAAACTGTCGGCCTCTACCACCCATGAAGGCAACTTATTCCAGTAATTTATAACTCGCTGGCTAAAATAGAACTTCCTGCAATCCAATCTAAACATTTCCCCCCGTAACTTGAATTTATGTCCCCTAGTTCTAGCATCATTTGTAATCTTGAAAATTTTGTCCTCATTCATTTTACTGATGCCTCTCAGAGCCTTAAACACCTCAATCAAATCTCCTCTAAGGTGTCTAGTTTCCAAACTCTGCAACCCACATATTCGAAGTCTTTCTTCATAAGGACGCCCTTTTGCCGATCTCACCAGGCGAGTTACCCTTCTTTGCACCCTTTCAAGAAGCTCGATGTCTTTCTTCAGGTGCGGTCTCCATACTTGAACACAGTATTCCAAGTGTGGTCTAACATAAGCCTTATATAATGGGATTATCACGTCCCTATCTCTACTTGCAAAAGTTCGATAGATCATTGATAGGACACCATGGGCCTTCCTTGCAACCTGTTTACAATGCTCAGAGAATTTCATGTCTGACCGTATCGTAACACCCAAGTCCCTTTCCTCCAGTACTGGCTTTAGTTGAACTCCACCAAGTGAATAAGTTATTTTGGGATTACTGTTTCCCAGGTGTAATACCTTACACTTTGTTGGATTAAAGCACAGCTGCCATTTTTCTGACCATTCCTGAAGTCTATCTAGGTCTCTCTGAAGAAGCTCAGCTTGACAGTGATCATTAACTACTCTACCAATTTTAACATCATCCGCAAATTTAGACATCACGCCCTCTATCCCTTCATCAATGTCGTTTATGAAAATTAAAAACAACAGTGGTCCTAATACTGATCCTTGGGGAACCCCACTTCTTACATCAACCCAATCTGAGGAATAGCCATTTGTCACAACCCTCTGCCTCCTGCCCTGAAGCCATCCTTCTATCCATCTAAGGATTTTCCCAGTGATTCCAACCTGTTCCAGCTTATAAAGCAACCGCTCATGTGGGACTGAGTCAAAAGCTTTGCTGAAATCTAAATAAACAATGTCGAAATTATTCCCTAAATCCAGCTCGTGAGTGACCCTTTCGAAATAGCAAACCAGATTTGTTAAACATGATTTTCCCTTTACGAAACCATGCTGAGTATCCTTGAGAATTTCAATTCGATCCAAATGATCCTGAATTCCACCCTTGATCATTGCCTCCATGATTTTCCCTACTACTGAAGTCAGACTGACAGGTCGATAATTTCCAACTTCACTTTCAGAGCCACCCTTATGTATGGGAGATACATTTGCACTTTTCCAATCCAAGGGAATCTCCCCAGAGTCTAATGATGCTCGCATAATTAGCCTCAATGGTTCTGCTCAATGGTTATGAGCAGAACTTTACTAGAACTTCTGCTAAGATATTCCTATGTTCGGCATTTAACTTTAATTTGTTACTGGTGAGCAACACAGTGAGATCTCCAACATTCTTGTTTTTAATATTGGAAATAACGAAATCGCCCCAGTTGAACTGAATATTAACTACCTGACCCTCCTCGTTTTCATTCCAAAGAAAATTCGATTCTCCTCGAGTTTTAACAATTTCCGCCAAGCTTCGCCTATATTCCCTGTATTATTTTGTGTTTCCTACTACATTTAACCATTCTATTCCTTCGTATTCCCTCGTTTGTATGCCATCTGAATCCGAATCAGACCCCGAAAGTGTTTTGCAATCTTTCTTACCGCCTGACAAAATTGATATATCTTCCCCCTCTGTTTGTTTTATTTCGGTCTCTTCTTGAATTTCCTCTGTTTCCCCTTTTGCTCTTTTAGTTTTACCGCTTATTTCTTCCTTCTCCCCCCGTTTATGTACATTTTGTACTGTGTTTTCCGCTTCCATATCCTCGGTTAGTTCTGCGTGTTCCGATTGTGTTACCGACATATCGTACGCTATTATAAACGTTGGTGCGATTTCTTTAATCTGCGTCTCACCCCTCTGCGCTACTATATTTTCCGCGCTCTCAGCGTTAGGCATATCTTTTAGCGGCTCGCCCGCTTTCTGCTGTCCTCCCCCACCAGCAACTCTTTCGGCAAATGTGCGTTCCGGACATTGAATGAATTTATGTGTGGAAGCTCCGCATTTTTTACAATTATTAAGGCAGTAGGCCGTAATATGACCGGTGCCATTACAATTAAAACAACGTGATTTTTGGCATTCTGCTCCCAAATGGTCTTTACCTCCACACCTCAAACGAACTTTCTGAACTCCTGGGTAATTTATTAATAACCTATGACCCATCAAATCGATGATGTTTGGCACGGGCGTTTTCATGTCAATATGAATTTGCACCGTACTTGTTTCCACGCCTGGCCATTCCTCATATTCTTTCCTATGAATCTTAACAACCTTACCAAACTTGTTAAAAAAACTCTCGACAGGACTATTAGACATTTCTACCGGAAACCTGTCAATAGTAACCACTTTGCGTATGTTACCAATTTGCACAGGTTTGATCATTACGTTTCTAATAGAAAACCCTTTCAAAACCTTTTCTCTTGCCTCTATTGTTTTCAAGACCAACTGATATTTCTGCCTCGGTAATGGAGTTAATCCTTTTATCTCGTGAACCGAAACAACCTGAGTCACTCCTCGCATTACCTCTCTAATTGGACAAACCTCTGTAGTCTGAAACTCCACTGTTCTTTCTCTAAAGAAGAACTGTGCCATAATTAATCTCGGTTCCTTAAGGAAAATGAATAGTTAAAAAATCCCGTGTCCTGCCTGACACCAGCAAAACGAAAAAAGAAAATATCTAACTTGGCAAAAATAAATTGCAAAGAAACGTAAAACAAAAGAAAATCAATCACTTACTACCCTCCTAAAGGAGGTTCCCCACAACGGGGAAACCTTAGCTGAAAGGACCGCCGCTAACCTCTTGATGCGATCGGACACTTTCTTCAACCTTCAGAACGAGAACACCAATGAACGAAACAGTTCACAAACTAGCCTCTAGACATGTTTCAGGGCTATTGTGAATTTAATGTGAAAAAAAAACCCATTGGACCAGATCTATTAAATCAAACAAATGAATTATAAAATTCAAACCATTTGTCCCTATTAGACTTAGAAAAGCAAAAAGGTAGAGGGAAAGTAATAGCAGTAGTGGAAGAGGAAAAGAAACATGTCGAAGAATGAAAGGGACAGTAACTCTTCAACTCACACCACTCAAAAACTCAAATTCCTCCAATGGGTAACGCTTCCCAAGTAGAGAAGACTGTTGTTACCCATTCTCTGAAACTCCGTGAATATCAGGCTCCCCAGACATGTTTCAAGGCTATTGGCCTATCATCAGTGGGTGGACCCTGGTATTGCAGACATGACGACCCAGTTGTGAAGATAATCACACAATATGAGAGATGCCAAAAGGTGTGTAAAGACAATATTTAAAATAATTAATTGCGCAAGGCATAATACATTAAGAGTTTAATATCTATATAATATCGGTGTGTCTCTTGATTACAGAAGCATGGGTATGTGTACTTATCCCCTCCCACACACGTAGCAAATGAATTTTGTCGTACTAGAGGAAAGCTTAGCAGATGATGTCGAGAGAACCACGAGCTTATTCGTATTGGTTTCTGGGATTCGAGAGAGCTGCTAAGCTGATATCTTATATAATATCATATAACTTTACATGTTTATATATATTTCATTTCGTATACTTTTTCTTGTTTAAAATTCCGGTATAACGCGAAAAAAATACCAAAATGAAAATTGTATTGCAATCAATCTCACATATTGTGTTACTCACAAAAAGTGTCCCCAGCATCAAAATATAAACGTACACTTTCTCCTAAAGAGTAGTTTACGATTTATTATAATGCATGCCACTACCTATCGGGTTCTTTTGGGGATCACTTGCCCCTAACTGGTAATAATGTGCATAGTGTTAGGGTCAGGAGCCACCTGTGATTTCTCACATCTGCGCCATATGTACGCTGTGAAGAAATACAGAACTACTAACAGAGGCGGATTTAACGGGGCGCGCGCGCCCTGGGCCCCGACTTCTGAAGGGCCCACGCAAAACCCCAACAAATTAGTTGAATATATTAGTTCAACTAATAGTTAAACTAATATGTTCAACTGTTAGTTCAAAACTTTGTGATTATTATTATGCTATTATTAATTATATTATACATATATTATATTCAAATTTTATTGGAAATAAAACATTAATAGTGCATAATATTTTTTATTTATTTAAAAGAATGGTTAACATGTATTTTTATTTTCCCTGTCTCTCTCTTTTTTTTAAGGGACCCAATATTTTCTTCTGCGCCCGGGGCCTCAACCGACCATAATCCACTCCTGACTACTAATGCCAGAAAAGTGTTGTCTGTTGTATATGACATATTGCGTTAGGTCCTGTTGGGTGTCCTGGCATTTGGTAGCAGGGCCCCTGGTGGGACCTCACGTTGCCCGCAGACACCGCTAGGAGGTAGCCAGCTGCCCCCCTAACTGGTAAGCAAGATAGGTTCTTCACAATTTGAGCGTTCACTTTATCGATAAATCTTCAAAAAACCTCGGTGATGAGGTCTGCATTAAACATCGCTGAGAAAGTATTGTAAAATAAATTCATATAAATATATATATATTACCCCAGGGACTCACATCTGGTGAGTATGGGCTTGGCACACCCAGGGTCCTCAGCTGGATATCATCATTCTTCTCTTTCTTGGTAATTCTTTTCAACTTCTGACTCTTTTTTGCTCTCTCTCTCTCTCTCTCTCTCTCTCTCTCTCTCTCTCTCTCTCTCTCTCTCAGAGAAACTCGGAAATATTGTTTTGGCTGGTGCAGTAAGAGCTTCAGGCTTCCCTGTACTACATGGCTAATAATAATAATAATAATAATAATATATACACAGTATACTGTATTTATTTATTAACTTTTTTTTTTTTTTTTCAGGTTTTATTTACAGTAAACCCTGGCTTTAACGACACTGTACATTAAATCGAGCTTAAGGGCCGTATAGGGCTCGTTGACGTAACTTTTTTTTTTATTAATGAAAACCCCTAAACATGAGAGGTATTAGAACCTATTGTACTTGTTACCGCGCTTGGGATGGAGTTTGAAAAGATGAAAGAAGATATTTGTTGACATTAGACTTGAACTTCTGTAGAATAATTTTTAGGAAATACGTACGAACAAAGGTTGTTCCAGAAAACGGCAATTGAATGAATAAACAAGGAAGATGAAAGTTGGTTCTGTGAGTTTGAAGTTGGACATTAAATGGATGTTGGCTAGTGGCGGCACGTGTTCGGACTGTTTTGAAAGAGAGAGCGGGAATTATAGAAGCCAGTTCAGAAGAACAGTGCCCATGGAAGTATCTGTAGAAAAGGCATGCAGCAAAAACAGTACGTCTATGTATTAGTATTAGTATTAGTAACGGCCGTATGGTGCAAGAAAGCCTATGGCTTATGCTGCACCACCCAAAAAAAAAAAAAAAAAAAAAAAAAATCCGAACAAAACAATGATAAAAACAAAAATTAAATAAATAAATAAATAATAATAATTAATAAATAAATAAAAATAATAAAATGAAATTAAAAATTAAATAAAAAGGAAATTAATCCTATCATCCTATGCGCTTCCCTTACCCGAAAGTACTATCCAGATGACCTTTGAATTTCCCCAAACTGTCGGCCTCTACCACCCATGAAGGCAACTTATTCCAGTAATTTATAACTCGCTGGCTAAAATAAAACTTCCTGCAGTCCAATCTAAACATTTCCCCGCGTAACTTAAATTTATGTCCCCTAGTTCTAGCATCATTTGTAATCTTGAAAATTTTGTCCTCATTCATTTTACTGATGCCTCTCAGAGCCTTAAACACCTCAATCAAATCTCCTCTAAGGTGTCTAGTTTCCAAACTCTGCAACCCACATATTCGAAGTCTTTCTTCATAAGGACGCCCTTTTGCCGATCCCACCAGGCGAGTTACCCTTCTTTGCACCCTTTCAAGAAGCTCGATGTCTTTCTTTAGGTGCGGTCTCCATACTTGAACACAGTATTCCAAGTGTGGTCTAACATAGGCCTTATATAATGGGATTATCACGTCCCTATCTCTACTTGCAAAAGTTCGATAGATCATCGATAGGACACCATGGGCCTTCCTTGCAACCTGGTTACAATGCTCAGAGAATTTCATGTCTGACCGTATCGTAACACCCAAGTCCCTTTGCTCCAGTACTGGGTTTAGTTGAACTCCACCAAGTGAATAAGTTATTTTGGGATTACTGTTTCCCAGGTGTAATACCTTACACTTTGTTGGATTAAAGCACAGCTGCCATTTTTCTGACCATTCTTGAAGTCTATCTAGGTCTCTCTGAAGAAGCTCAGCTTGACAGTGATCATTAACTACTCTACCAATTTTAACATCATCTGCAAATTTAGACATCACGCCCTCTATCCCTTCATCAATGTCGTTTATGAAAATTAAAAACAACAGTGGTCCTAATACTGATCCTTGGGGAACCCCACTTCTTACATCAACCCAATCTGAGAATAGCCATTTATCACAACCCTCTGCCTCCTGCCCTGAAGCCATCCTTCTATCCATCTAAGGATTTTCCCAGTGATTCCAACCTGTTCCAGCTTATAAAGCAACCGCTCATGTGGGACTGAGTCAAAAGCTTTGCTGAAATCTAAATAAACAATGTCGAAATTATTCCCTAAATCCAGCTCGTGAGTGACCCTTTCGAAATAGCGAACCAGATTTGTTAAACATGATTTTCCCTTTACAAAACCATGCTGAGTATCCTTGAGAATTTCAATTCGATCCAAATGATCCTGAATTCCACCCTTGATCAATGCCTCCATGATTTTCCCTACTACTGAAGTCAGACTGACAGGTCGATAATTTCCAACTTCACTTTTAGAGCCACCCTTATGTATGGGAGATACATTTGCACTTTTCCAATCCAAGGGAATCTCCCCAGAGTCTAGTGATGCTCGCATAACCAGCCTCAGTGGTTCAATGCACTCGCTTGCCGCCTCTCTCAAGATTATAGGGTATATTCCATCAACTCCAGGAACCTTACTAGTCTGTAGGCTTGAAAGTTTTTTCATTAAATAATCTTGCGAAATTTCAATATCATTAATTACATATTTTTTAACTTCGCTCCCACAATTTCCCATTGCCACAAAAGGCTTTTCATTTGTAAATATCGATGCAAAATAACTGTTGAGTTCATCTGCAACGGCAGCTGGTGTATTTATTACTATCCCCTTTCCCTTACGTAAAGGTCCGATCTGGTTTGTCCTGCTCTTCTTGGCATTTATATATGTGAAGAATTCTTTATCCCCCCCTCTTTGCTCTGTTTGCTAGTGATTTCTCATAAACTGCCTTTGCCTGTCGAACCTTTTCTGTGGCTCTATTACACATCACCTTGTAGCTGTTATAGGCTTCAGTACTTTTTATTGCTCTGTAACGTTTCCATGCCACCTTTTTCTGCTCAAGTAATGTGGCAACTTCACTATTCATCCAACTTGGAACCCTTCTCGTGGAGTATTTTTTTAATGGTATATACACATTCAAGGCATCTGTGATTAATGTTTTAAAAGCGTACCACAGTTCAATTGTATTCATTCTCTGCGCGATATCTACCCAGTTAATAGAGGCCATGTAGTACCTTAAGGCATCGTAATTTCCTTTTCTGAAATTAAAACCCATTCCTTTGCCTTTTACTTCTGCTACCTCTCTCGTCATCATCCACCGTAGAACTCCGTGATCACTTCCTGCTACTGGTTCCTCTACTGTCAGCCCTGTTATGTCATCTGATTCATGTGTGATGATGAGGTCTAGGATATTCTTTTCTCTAGTACTTTCCCTGACATGTTGATACAAATAACAGTCATCTAGTCTCTCCACTCGCTGTCACATCTAGATGTGACAGCGAGTGGAGAGACTATAAGACAGGAGTCATTAATTAACCTAACTGCCCTCTTCTGAATGAAATCTAGAAGCCTGAGAGAGGTTTTGGGGGCACCGCCACAGATGTGAGAACAATATTCCATGGTAGGGCGGATTGGCAATTTGTACAGAGTGAACAGCTGTTTGGAAGAAAAGTAACGCCGAGAGCGAAAGAGAAAACCAAGTTTTTTAGATGCAGAGGAAGCAATATCTGTAATGTGCTTGTGTCAAGAGAGATTAGAAGTCAGAATAATCCCCAAAAGAGATATATCACCTTGCCTAGAAATTGGAGCGTCACCAAAGATAAGCATAGGAGCAGAAGAATCCTGTTTGCAAGATACAAGACTCATGTTTAGAAGGATTGAAATCAACTAAGTTGTCTTTGCCCCCACTGGAGAATTACCTGGAGATCGGCATTTAAGGAATTAGTAGCGGATATTTCCAATTCTCAAAATGGAAAGTGGAATACAATGTGCTATCATTGGCAAAACTATGGATAGGATTTCCAGTCAATGGAAGGTCATTAATATACAAGAGGAAAAGTGTGGGGGAAAGAATTGAACCTTGGGGGACACCAGCATTAGTGGAAAAGTTAGAAGACAGAGAGCCATCTACTATCACCCTCAGTCAGCGATCAGGCAGAAAACTGGATAACCAATTACAAAAAACAGTTGGCAAACTATTAGATGGAAGTTTGTTTACGCTAAACACGATCGAAAGCCTTTGAGAGGTCAAGAGAAACTGCTTGTGTTTCACCGAACTTTTCCATTGAATTTGTCCATAAATGGATAACATAAGCCATAATATCACCAGTGGATCGACACTGACGATCCACTGGTGATATTACTGGCGATCGTTGATCACACGGAAGGTTTCTAGGTAGTTTAAGAGTTGGCGGTTAATTGATTTCTCAATTACTTTAGAAAGGGTAGAAGTAATTGCAATGGGACAATAATTGGATGCGAGGGATTTGTCACCCTTTTGAGGAACTGGCTGGATATGAGCAAATTTCCAAGCAGAAGGAAAAACACCTTTGGAATAAGAAAGTGAAAAAAGGCGGCAAAGAACAGGAGTAAGTTCAGGAGCACAGGTTTTGAGAACAACTGGAGAAATACCGTCAGGACCTGCAGCTTTCATAGCATCAAGATTCGTCAAAATCCTTCTGATGGAAGACCACAGGATGCATTGAATGGAGTGTGTCGGGAATGGTGGGAGGTGTTTTACCAAGATCATTAATACCGGAGTTAGAAGAAATATGGGATGCTAACAGGTCAGCTTTATCCTTAGCTGAAGTGACAACATAATCAAGTGGGTTTAACAGAGATGGGAAATATTTACGGTCAATAGCTTTGGCAAGAGGCCAGAATGCTCGGCTACCATTGGGGCAAGAAGCAAGTTTTCTTCTCTTAGCCTGTTCAAAATCTAGTTTGGACTTATTAATAACTGCTTTAAATTGTTGCGAGCTTTGGTGTAGGCAGAAAATGAAACTGAAGAATTAGAAACAAGCCAATTACGATATGCGACATTCTTCTCTTGAACAGCCTTAGCACATTTATTGGAACACCAAGGTTTAGATAAAGGACGAGATTTTAAAATGGAGTGTGGAATAAAGGATTCCATTCCTACAAGAATAATTTCACTGACACGATCTGAGCAAACATTGACATCAGAAGTTTTGAAAGAGGAATCCGAACAAGGAAAAGAAATCTCGCATGTCATCCCATTTTGCATTCCTGTAATGCCAAACAATTCGAGATTGGGAATAGCCATGAGATAAAGGCTCCATTGGAGAAGAGACAATCACCAAGTTGTGATCTGTGGTGCCTAAAGACCACTCACTTCAACCGTGTACTTAGAAGGGTTGTTTGTGAAAAAAAGATCGAGCATGTTGGCTGCATGGTTAGGATTGTCCGGTATTCTTGTAGGTAAATGAACAATCTGTTCAAAGTCATTAGTAATTACAAAAGCCTCAGCATATCGACCAGCTTGGTCGGTGTGACTAGAAAATGGAAGCCAGCTGGAGGTGTGAACATTAAAATCACCAAGGAAAATTACCTCACTGTTAGGAAAGTTGGACTGGAGAAAGTCAAGTTGCAAAGAGAGGAAGTCAAAGAGCTCCAAGTGATTATTGGAGTTGGGAGAACGGTAGAGACAACAGATGAATTTGACACAACGGGGAAGAGAGTTTTAAGCCACAGCTGATCGAAAAGAGGAGATTGCAAATTACCAAGTCTCTGAGAGGGAATATCGGAAGGGACGTATGTACAAGTACCACCTTTGAGGCGACGGGAATCATAGAGCGAATTTGGGCAACTGAGATGAGATGAGAAATTGCCTCAGACACTATTTATTGAAATATCATTAAAATAAAGCAGAGCGCCAGAATTTTCTTAACATCACCTGCGATCAGCAGTGCCAGACCAAGGTATTTTTTCGCCTCGGGCAGAAAGATTTTTTGGGGTCCCTTTACTAGGGATATATATATATATATATATATATATTTTTTTTTTTTTTTCATGATTTGTAAAATGTAGCGCCCCAGGCAAGGGTTCTGTTGGTTCGTGCCTTAGTCTGGCACTGGAGATCAGTTATGGTGTGTGTGGGACACAGTAGGAATCATCTGCGTCTCCGGAGACGGTACTCGAGAGCTCTTCAGACTTAACATGTGTTGAGGCATATGATGCAAGAGCGCAAGCTTATGCAGCATCAGCCAAAAAAAAAAAAAAAAACCCTTCTCACTTCACCCATCCATTCACTCCAGATGCCTGTCTAGCTCAGCCTTAAATTTATTTCATCATCTATCAACGTCGGCGACTGTATGTATTTCTATCGCGTTTTAATGGAATTAGCGTTTTAAGGGATTTGCGAACAGGCCTTATCTCCGACATCGGAATTTTGCTGTACTTATAATTTTATTTTATTAAATAAATCGAGAAATACTGTCTCAGAATTCAGTTTATATGAGAAACAGTGTTTCCTCATCTAAATGTACCATACCATTTCAAAATGATACATACCTTTTACGGTAGACAGCAGGGCTAAAATTGCAATCAAAAACAAATAGGACCTCATTGCTGCGACTTCTTGGGTTGAATCTTCAGAAGTTTCAGTTTTCAGAATAACAGGAAAATAAATGAAATTTAGCATTCTGTTATATATTAATTCAGATGTATTTATTCAGCAGACTACATGCGCTTTAGATCTACATAGTCAGTGGGTCAATCCTTTTGTTTCTACGCACCTGCAGTACAGGTGATACAGCATTTCTAATGGCATTCAGAACCCACACATTCGGATACAGTGTGTTAGTTGTCTGACGCCATCAGTGGTTTCCCCCATCTCCGCTCATTCGGATACAATGAAATGAAAAGAAAAAGCATAAAAAAAACGAAAGAATAATAGCCTTTTCGTTCTTAAGAAACTGAAAACATATCTTCCGCAAATGCAGCTGTATAACACTGTCTCCAGCCAATGTGGCTGTAAGTAATACCCTCTGTTCCTTTTGTTTAGAATTTTGCAGATAACTGAGAAAAGAAATTCAAAACAAAATATAAAGAAACAAGAAAATTTTACAACACATCCAAAAGCCTGGCAAATATTTTTGAAGATAAGAATGTCTTCACTTTTTATAAAATTTATTAACAATAGCCTTAATAATAAAAATTAATACGCTTAAAGTAACCCCAGGGGCTCACATCTTGTGAGTATGGGCTTGGCACACTCCCAGGGTCCTGAGCTGGATATCATCATTCTTCTCTTTTTTTTTTTTGGTGATTCCCTCCTACTTCTCTCTCAGGGTACTTTAATTTTTTTTGGCTGTTGCAGCATAGGCCTCAGGCTTCCTTGCACCATGTGGCTAATAATAATATACCAGTATTTTTCTTCAGTCTTCGAATCAAGCTATACATTAACGAAGTGAACAAAAAATATCAGCTTCTTTCGCGATGAAAACTTTGATAAGCTGAATTCACCAGTTGCCTTGGCGATTGCAATAACTATCATATTGGTTTTCTCTGTTATTGTTATCTTCATCTTTCGAACGTTCCTAGATAATCAGATTGAAAGCGACGTGACAAGAATTTAAGAAAAAATTATTATTTCCTAAATGAAGACAATCAAAATTAATGGGAGCGTATTATTTTTAAAAGACCGTTACGTGGATCTAAAATGCACTGGAAATGTTTTTTTTTTTTTTTTTTTTTTTTTTTGCGTTATCTTTTTCTTATTTATATTATTGTTATAAACAGAAATTTTTATTATTTATGTTATTTATTACTCATCTGTTTTCATGTGTTGGTAATTTTCTGTAAAATCTTCGAGTGATGTGCACAAAGCTGTTAGCGAACTCAGAGTTTCAAAATCAAACTACAGCGCAAGTTTTTGCACATTAAAACCATTTGTTTATCCGGAACTAATATTAACTCCATCGCCTCACATCTGGGGAGTATAGGCTTGGCACACCCAGAGTCCTCAACTGGATATCATCATCATTCTTCTCTTTCTTGGTAATTCCTCTCTCTCTCTCTCTCTCTCTCTCTCTCAGGGTAACTCTGAAAATTTTTTTTCGGCGGTGCAGCATAAGCCTCAGGATTCCTTGCACCATATGGCTAATAATAATAATAATAATAATAATAGTAGTAATAGTAATAGACGCATGTGATGCAAGAAAGCCAAAGTATGAGCTTATGTAGCATCGCCAAAAAAAAAAAAAAAAAACCAATTTCACACATCCATTCCCTCTAAAAGTTTGTCCAGTTCCTACTTAAATTTATTTAAGCTATCAATTTCCACAACGACAGGTGGAAGTTTGTTCCGGCAATTAACCACCCGCTGGCTAAAGGCAAATTTAGGCACATCTATTCTACAACTGTCTTTGCTCAATTTGAATATATGCCCCCTTCAGGTTTGTAATCTGAGCAAGCAGAAGAATCCCATCAGAATTCAGCGTGCTCAACCCATTCAAGGCCTTATACACCTCGATCAGATAACCTTGCATGTGCCTAATCTCCAGCCGCTGCAATTTGCAGAACTTAAATCTTTCTTGGTTAGTGGACCCCTTCGTTCCCCTCACCAATCTTGTTGCCCTTCTCTGCACAAAGCTCAAGCAACTACATCCTTCCTAAAATAAAGCCTCCTGGCCTGTACGCAGTACTCAAGGTCTCATGGTCTCTCACTCATGGTCTTACCATTACCTTATACAAAGGGATAGTCACTTCCTTTTACCTACTAGCAAAATTCCTGTGTATCATTGACAATACCCCATGACCTGCTCTAGCCTGTCTGCATTGCTCAGAATACCTCATATCTGACTGTACAATTACTTCCTGAACTTTTTCGTTTTCTACCACCCTAAGTGTAGTACCACACAGTTGGTACGTTTCTCTGGAGTTTACTTCTACCCATATGCGGTACTTTGCATTTATCAATGTTAAATTTCAGTCCCCACTTCTCGGTCCATCCGCCCAAATTTCCTAGATCCTGTTGTAGTAGCACTCTGCCTTTTCTGTCATTAACAACCCTGCCAACCTTTGTATCATCTGCAAACTTGGATATTAAGTCTGATATACATTCATCAATATCATTGATAAATATACAAAACAAAAGTGGGCCCAACACCGAACCCTGAGGGACTCCACCAATGATATTAGTCAACGAAGAGCAGCGTCCGTTTATTACTACTCTGTATTCTCCCACTCAACCACCCTTTTATTCATTGTAGCAACTTACCCCTCATACCATACTGTTCCAATTTGTATAGGAATCTTCGATGAACAACAGTATCAAAAGCGTTCCTGAAATCCAAGTATATGATATCAAAATTTAGATATCATATACTGGGACCTATAACAATTAACACAAGCACTACCGTGTAATGTCTACTGTCCTACTTTATTTTAAATCTGTTAGGGCCTCTGCCTACAGGGAACACTCCATGTCCTTTTGGTATACAGCGTAGGCTGAAAACAAAATTTACTCCCGACACATTAATATTGTTAGGTCTAAATCATACATATCACCTTATAAGACAAAATACTCATCAGTTAACACATACATATAAAATACAGTCTCCCTGAGCAACATGAACATTTCTACATCTACACTTTGCAAGAGGGGAATTCACAGTTATTAAAAATTACTAGAACATACCAGATACAATTCAAACTATATATCCCATCTCCGGGAAAAACACAATCTCAATATTAAACACCGCTCTCTAAAGAGTTAATATTTTATCCTTTACAATAGTCTTATGAAGACATTATTTCTCAGGAACACAATGCCTTCAGGGAGTTCCAGTTGATACTAAATCTTTCTAGTCCAAATAAATTTAGGGTGGGGACATTATAAAGGAAAATTGGTAACTTACTTTCCTGATCAACTTGCTAAAAGTTCCTCCGAAATTAATCTGTCCTGGATATCACCGCTCTCCTCTGATGGTACAGAATTCTATTTTCAAGCTTCTTTTCCTTGAAATCCTTTTTTTTTCCAGTACCCTTCGGCTTTGTTTCCCAGCTAGCGGTTTTCCCTTCCTCAGAATTTTTACCCCATTACTCCAAAAAAAACTTCCACACGTACAACTCCTTCACTACATACCACCCTACACCTCTACACAATGAAAAAAAGCAAAAGACACCTGAAATTCGCGCCTTTCTCCTTATATATATATATATATATATATATATATATATATATATGTATACCGTTTCCCTTTTTCCCTCCCTTTATTCTCCTCTAACCCTTTTTCGAGGTAAACGGTCTTGATCTACTCACGGTCAAAGTTCTCTTTCTTTTCTGGGAATTTCTCCTTGCCTTCACTTACATTTTTATTTTTAATCAATTAAATATTTGCTAAATCAAATTGTAATATTCCAATGTTATACGTATATATATTTTTTTTTTATTTTTTATTATTATTATTTTTTTTTTTTTTTGTATAGTTTAAGTACAATTAGTAAAATAGGTAAGATATAGAATAAATATATTTCATATTGGATAAGCTGGTATAGAATAAATATATTTCATATTGGATAAGCTGGTAGCTACTTAAGTAGCTACCAGCTTATCCAATATGAAATATATTTATTCTATATCTTACCTATTTTACTAATTTTACTTAAAACTATACAAAAAAATATATATAATAAGACTGATGTAATGTTCTATCTAGATATGTATAGATGGCATTAATCAGTTCTTGTTTAGTTTACTTTACATAAGATATTTATTAATTTTCTATATTTTATATATACTGTATATATATATATATATTTTTTTTTTTTTCATTACTAGTAAGCTAAAGCTTACAGGACGCTGTAATGCCAGAAAACTGTTGTGTTGAAGACGTCGTATTATGTCGGGTTCTATTGTGTGTCCTGGCCAGGGCTGCCGCAAATGGGTAGGCGAGGTAAGCGTCGCTTACGGGCGGCAGTTGAAGAGGGCACCAAAAAAACTTTTGACATATACATGTAGGATCTTTGTTTAATTAATGAACTTCTTTATAGCGAAATTTTTTTATTTAGCGATAAGCGCAATATCATATGTTCTTTCATTTCGTTCAAAGCGTTTAATAATTTCGCTTTTTTCCCTCTATCAACAGAGGCGGACTAGCCTTACCGGGGAGTCTGTGCGGGCAGCACAGTGGTATCGTCACCGTCCTCCCCACACCGTGTGAGAAAGGCCTGGGTTCGAATCCCGTCAATGACGCGAGGAACTTTATGGGCTTTTTTCACTCCGTGGCTGAGTTAGTTGGTCTCAGGCGTAGATAGCAAGGTTTTTCTCCCCAGTAACTGGGATCTTTTTCGTCCAGCAAAACAGGCAAATCAACCATAGAACATACGCAATTTACAGACACAAATACGGGTAAATGTATTTAATTACAGGCAACCCTAAAATAATAATTTGATTTTTTTTTTTTTTTTTTATTTTGGCCTTACCGGGGAAACCCCGGTGGGCTGGAGGCCGGTGTGATTTTGGCCATAAACACTTGTATGAGGCCGCTACAAAAGTTTTGTCAGTCTATCGATACTGCTTTTCGTTTTATCTATGAATCTGTAGTTTCTTCACCAGCACGCTTCCTTTTCATATTTTTCTCAAGTATTTTACTCATTTTCAGGGAATGAAACACAATTACAGTATAAAAAGGACAAAAATGAGGAGGCACGCTTGATACACAGAAACAAAGTTGTCCGCGTGTAGCAACTGAATAAACAAAGCAGTAGACAGAAACACTATTATCACCTCACGCTAGCTCACATTTTACTACACACATTTCTGGAGGTCACTACCATAAAACAATAAAAACAATTTCCAGTTGCGTTCCTGCTAGTGGAATCTATTATAAACGGGTAGTAAACTCGAACTAATTGCATTTGCGATAAAGGCGATAGCTAGAATTGTGTGTTTTTATTTTATTATGGTGAAATGTGTTTCCCCTTCACTGAAATCTTCAATCGTATGAAAAACATAAATACATTTTCAGAAACTTCTCTTTTTTCAGTTCGGGTGATTCCCGAGTTCGACTGTCATTTCTTGTAAACACAAAGGCGAATCGTGCACAAGCCAATTCGGTTCGTGTTATATACGACATCGTTCTCATATTTATAAATCGTGTATGATCGAATTCGTGTGGTGTAAACACGTGTTATACGAGGACTGACCGTACTATATACTGTATTTTAATTTTTTCTCTGGGTAAGTATTTTTTGTGTTACCGTGTTATGTAGTTTTACCATGTACAACTTATTTGTTAGATACTTATAGCTTCGATTCTTTATATACTATTTCAATTTTTTAGCATTGCTTATAAATATCACGAAACTTACCTCCTAATCCGTATGGTTAAAATATAATGGAGAAATTAAAAATATGAAAAAATTCCCCGAGGGGAAAAAAGTGCACTCTTTTCCGCTTGGATCGTTATATATAAAAATTAACGATTATGAAACTATGAATGAGAAGAACAAAGAGTCCTAACGTTGGAGCTTCAGAGTTCCGTCATCAGTTTTAATCGGGAAAGAAATTCTGAGTGTTATAAAGGTTAACTCTAGCTCCTCCACGAGTCCGTAGCCGAGTGGTCAGGGGTGGGAGTGCAGTAGCACAGGCTCTTTGAGTAGACTGGGGTTCAAGCCCCTGACTGCTGAATACGGTCGATCTGCCAACCCGCACTGGACCAGCGTGGCAGATTATGGTCCATTTCCCTCAGCATGAATTGTTGAGGCTTCCATCCTGCAGTGGGTTGATAATGGCTGCACTTTACCTTTTTACCTCCACGAGTTAACTAGGGTTAACTCGTGCATGGTTAGCGCGCGCACGCCGGAAATTTTACATGTTTTAAGGATGCTATCCTGCGAGGTTCAGTCGGAAAATCATTCAATGACTGAAGCTTCATGTGTTAATAATAGTTTATAACTGGAATTCAGTTTTGTTGATATCACTGCAGAATCTGTTTGAGTGTTATAAATATGGAATGCGAATGTTGCCTGAGTTCTCTGGCTGAATAATTAGCATGAAGGCTGATTTGGTAATATAAACTCTGTCATTCGCAGTTTTAGTGGATCCAAATTTGGTGGTAATACTACCAATGGCCTATGCATTGGGTACCTACAGACGCTCCTCCGGCTTGCCTGCACAGGCCAAGTTTGTGCAGTCAAACCGGAGTGTGTGTATATAGCGCAGGCCGCCTGAATGGCCGTCTGGCCCGGTCTGTGTAAATTTGAGCAACGACAGATATTGCCCTGCACAGACCTGTAGGTCTGTGCATGTAGATGTGGTTTTGGATGTTGGAATACGGCACACATAGAACTTTGTGAAGGTGCACTCAACGCCGTATACAAATTCCCTACTTGATAAAATTGTTTTATAATTATTAGCTTCACAAGTTCTGATTGTAATTGGGCCTCTGACATCGGTAATTTCCAGAATCTCGGTTGAGAGTGAGCAAACGGCAGGTTAGACAAAAAAAAAAAAAAAAAAAAACCAAACACAGTGAACAAAACTAATAATTCATATTTAATGCATCTTAAATTCTTCTTCACTACCCTTAAGTTGTATGAAGAAATTCTTCTTCGCTACCCTTAAAGATAATATTACTCCATTTGAATCGTTACAATATATTTTTAAAAACGATTTTATAGATCCTTTTCCAAATGTAGCAGTTGCACTAAACATTCGATTATAGTTAGTAATTAGATTTACTTCGTTAACATCTCGAGTAGTAACAATTCTCTCGGTACGCACGTTGAATGAGTAATCTGTTACTGTTTGTTATTATTGGTATTTGTTTTTTTTAGGAGCATTAGCAACTAGGAGCATATTGCTCCGAATCTGTTACTCTTTGAGAAATTGTTCTCAATAATTTTATTCAATTCAAATTAAACTTTAAGGTGTGTCCTTTAACTTTTTTAAGCGCGTGTGCAAATGCGCACAGTGCCTCCTATCTTCACAATGATGGCCAATGCACCATTAAACTACAACATACGGACGGACGGATTAACTCGATTGCAAATGGAGATTTGATTTTCGTTAAATTTTTGGTTCTTTTTAGAAAGCTTTGTTGGAACAGCCCAAATTTCATTAAAATCAAACGAAAAAATTTGGCATTGTTTTTTTAAGGAACTCTTTCGGGTTCTATACTTATTATAAGTATTTTTTAGATGCATGTCTCACTGCACAAGAAAATGAAAGTGACAAGGGATTATCCTGTTGCATAAAACAATAATTTGACCATATCTTTTGATTAATATATAGGGTTGGATTGCAATTGGTGCAAAGAGCAACAAGTTAGCAGGGGCACCAAAGGGTAATATCATTAAGAAAGACCTGAATCCTGTAAATTTCATTATATGGAAATTAGGCTGAAGTCTGGATGAAATGTTTATGGCTTTAAATGGGTTGACTAAACTTATAGCAAATCATTCAATTAATTTCATATCAAATAATTAGCAGTCGGCAGTGGTGGACATGAACAAGAAGTTCTAAACGGCAATTTATAGTTTCAACTGTTATAATACTGTTAAATTTAACGTTGGGTGTTCTGTTTCTTGAATGGCATGCAAAGGCATAAATTTAAAGGATTAAATAATTATTAAACATTTGCAACAAATGGCAGTTTTTTTACTGGTGCTGTGTAAGCTTGTTTCCTTCATCATTTTGCTAATATTAACATTACAACAAAAATATACTGTGGAAAATCCATTGACACAGGGACTTTTCTTTGATTCGCATCCAACCATTCCCCTTAAGCATGAAAATAGAAATCTTGAAGGGGTTAAACTTGAGATGATGCCATCTGTGCAATGGTCAGGTCACACCTCCTGATGATGACTGCACAAATTTAAAAACTGTGGAAATACTCAAAATATCATTTCTGGAATGATAAAATTTGAAAAACAATAATTCTTCAAAAATGCCCGACAATTGGGCGGAAGAAAATTTATAACCACTGCAAATTAGCAAACATCCACTTTTTTATAGCCCTTATTTTTTCATTTCAATGTTTTCTAATCAATAATAACATATAAAGTCTCACTCAGAAAAAAACTGATCTACTGGTCTCATGCATGAGCCGCCCAACAGATCAGTTCTTCCAGGGATACAAATATAATAATTGATAATGCTGTTGATCCCACCAAAGAAAAGGTTCGATGCTGGAAATAACTTACTATGCAATGGCAAATTTGATGGAATGATAGCCAAAAGGGAACTGTAACCAAAACGTTTTTTTCCAGATTTACCATTTGTCCTCAATAAGAATAATCAAAATTGATTTCAACCAAGTCTTTTCAAACCATGTATTATAACAGGGCATGGTTCTTCCACCCACAGAGAAATAAGATATGTTACTACACTGTGCAGACCTTAGTTCACCAAGTGACTGAGGAGTTGGCTGTCGGTGTGCATTGTGATGCCCAAGGGCATCTCAAAGACGGCTGTGTGTGAGATGCACACAAGTTTTTACGGCTGAGGAACATAGAAGTTTTTTCTGTTTTATTAACTTAAATTGGCTTGAATTGGCATATTAACTTATTTTATAGAGTAGCTCTATATTTCTAGTTACGATTCTTGGTTTAAATTTTAATGTAGATAGAGATTTTGTAGGTTATTACTTAGTATCGGTAAGGGTATCCAATCCACGTGTTTTACAAATTTTGCAGAGCTGGCAAACCGGAAGTTTTTTAGCTATAGTTAGCCACTTTATTGACCAATTGTTATATTAAATTATTTTCTGTAAGTAGCTTATAGACCTAGGCAAGATCCTTGATTTATTCTGAATTGAGACAGCGAGATTTTGGAAGTTAATTAATATTTAAGTGTCCATAGATTTACCGTTCGTAACTTGCCGCCATTGTTAAACGATTCATTATATCCCGAACTAGATAGCATTAGCTTAGTATAGGATAGTATATAATATTATCAATTAATCAGTAAATTTATTAATCTTGTTGAACTTCATTGTCAATTAAATTGTACTTTTAATTAAATACATATAACGACTTAGATTTTACGAATGTAACATAATTAATTAATACATAACTTGATAAGGAACTTATATAAAGAAACTCGAAGATAATACTTGACACTTAAAAAATATATATAGATATATAGTGTTACAACTGCATTGGGATACAAGTTTAGAGTTATAATTTTCTACTGAAATTGAATCTGAATCATGACTCAGACCAGAGCAACAAAGCAAAAGGCTCAAACTAAATGGAGTGCTGTGGCTCAGAGAACTGAGGGGGGGGGGCATTTGCCCTCTGAATCACAGCCTTTTAAAATGCACAGCTTGCTTGATGTTTGTGGAGCATCAGGTACGGCACATGATATTGCCAAGGGGGATGTCTTTGTGTGCACACACGATGTAAGGAGTGTGAGGAAATGAGGCGACAACTCAGCATTGTTATGGGCCTATATGAGAGCTTGAAGGACAGGGTGGATGCCCTCAAAGGATCTAAATTGAGGGGCCCATCAAGCTCTCAGCTGCCCACACCAACGCCAGAGCTTGCACTTGATCATCACACAACACAGCAGCAGCCCCCAAGGCAGAATGTGCTGGTCCCACAGGAACTAGTAGTTGTTGATGACTCTATTGTCAGGGAAACGGGGAACATGCTATGTAAAAAGGATAGGTGGAACAGGACCAGGGTATGTCTGCCAGGGGCAAAGGTTGATGACGTTGTAGAGCAGATATCATCTTTTAAGGGCACAAAGGGTGATATTGTTGTACACCTTGGCACTGATGATATTAAGAGTAGGAGACCGGCAGAAGTACTTAACAAGTACAGGCCACTGTTGAAAAAAAACCATGAATTAGGGTTGAATTTGAAAGTGTCTGCAATTCTGCCCAGACACGATAGGAGAGAGTATATGATGAGAGCCTTGTCGATCAATACGGCCCCCTGGAGAGATTGTGCAAGGCTCAAGGGGTAAAATTTTTTCAGCCTGGTCTGTACTTGTTACCAGAAGAGACTGCTTCTACAGGGATGTAATACACTTAAATAGAAAGTGTGCAAGAATCTTTGCTGAGGCTATCGAGGCAGAGTTAGGTGGGTCGGAAAACTGTAACTTGGGGGGCACACGGACTAATAGATTAACAGTAGCCACTGGCAGAGGTGAAAGTGATTCTTGCACTGCTTTTATTGGAATGAGCAGCAGCCTAGAAAACAAGATGCAGGGTATTCAGAGACTGCTGGGAGTCATTCCGGTAGAAGTAAACACATGGGTTGTGTTAGGATAGCTAAGAATAGGAACAGGTGCATGTATACTTGCATGTACACCAATGCTAGGAGTTTGGTAAATAAATTTGATGAATTTGAGGTACTGCTCAAAACATCAAAGGCAGATATTGTTGGGATATCAGAGACATGGTCACACTGATATAAGGAATGCAGAATTTGAATTTGGGGAGTACAATGTGTTCAGGAAGAATAGACAAGATAGGAAGGGAGGAGGGGTTAAAAAACCCCTCCTATTAGTTAAGAAACACAAAAAATCCAGGGAAGTGAAGCCAGTCGACATCGCTCAACAGTGCAGTATCGAGTCAGTTTGGTGTGACATAAGCATTCGGAGATCAAAATTGAGAGTAGGAGTGTATTATAGGCCTAATGACTCTGATGAGTATAATAAGAAACTGTACAGGGAAATAGAGTGGGCCAGTAAATCAGAGAGTCTTATAATGGGGGATTTTAATTTCCCAGATATTGACTGGAATTTGTGGGTTGGTCACTCACACACTAGCAAGGCTTTTGGGGATTTATTGGATGATTGTTTTCTATCAGCATGTTCGGGAGGCAAACAGAGGGAGTAATACTCTTGATCTGATTATCAGTAGTGATTCTTTGTGCATTAAGAATCTGCAGATAAAGGAACCACTAGGTGGCAGTGATCAGAGTGTGCTGAAGTGGGATTTACTCAAAGAGGTAACTACCATCAGGGGTAAAGAGAAGGGTTTTTGCTTTCGTAAATGTGACTACGGTGGTCTGAAATAGTATTAAAATGCTATACGGTGGGACCAACTGATGATGTTACCAATAGCAAATTCAAAATGGGAAGCATTCAAAAAATTTATCTTGGAAGCTACTAGGCTTTACATACCAACTAAGAAATATTGTTCAAGGTTTAGGCCTAAATGGAGGTCAGATGAACTAATGAGACATATGGCAGAGAAGAAAAATGCATGGGATACATATAAATTAATGGGTGACATGAAAGCCTATGATAGATATAAGCTGGTCTGTAACCAAGTTACAAAGCAGATTAGGCAGGCAAAGGAAGATTATGAGAAATCCTTGGCAAAGGATGCAAAGAAAAACAACAAAGAATTCTTTACCTATGTAAACTCTAGAAGGAAAGGAATGAATCAGATTGGTCCACTTTTCTACTGAAATTGTTCAACAGTTGATGGTTCAACTGTTGGTGATCCTGCTCAGGTGGCTAACAAACTAAATGAGTATTTTGCATCTACATTCACGCATGAGGAGTTATTCAGGGAGGGGAATGCCAGAGGTGAGTTAAACTCTGGCAGTGAGCTGGATGATTTTGTAATAACTGAGAGGAAAGTGGAGGAGAAATTGTTGAAGAGAAACATAAAAAAGGTACTCGAGGTGGATGGGATCTATCCAGTTATATTAAAGGAGGCAGCAAAGGAAGTAAGCAAACCGCTAGCCATAATTATGAGAGCTTCTTTGGACTTAGGGGAGGTACCCGTGGACTGTAGATGACCCCAATTCATAAAGGAGGATCAAAGGGTGACAAGTAATTACAGACCTGTTAGTTTTAACTTCTGTTCTGGAGAAATTAATGGAGGCACTCGTTAAAGAAGCACTGCAGGATCACTTAGACAAGACTGCAGTAATAGTTCGGAAACAGCATGGGTTTGTTAAGGGGAAGCCTTGTATGACCAATTTGATTGAATACTATGATTAGGACGCAAAGAATAATTTTGATATCATATACTTGGATCTTAGGAAGACTTTTGATACTGTTGCATATGGAAGACTGCTGAACAAATCAGAGCAGCATGGCATTAAGGGCAAGTTGCTGCTATGGATAACGGGATGGTTGAGTTTTTTTTTTTTTTTTTTTATATGAAAATCCCAAACACGAGAGGTATTAGAACCTGTAGTACTTAGTGCTGTGCATGGATTAGAAGTTGAGAAGACGAAAGAAGATATTTGTTGACATTGGGCTTGAACTTCTGTAGACTGCAATTTTCAGGAAATACGTATGAAGAAAGGTTGTTCCAGAAAATGGCAAATGAATGAATAAACGAGGAAGATGAAAAGTTCGTTCTGTGAGTTTGAAGTTGGACAATAAATGGATTTGGACTGTTTTGAAAGGGAGAGTAGGAATTATAATAGCCAATTCAGAAAAACAGTGCCCATGGAAGTATCTGTAGAAAAGGCATGCAGCAGAAACAGAACGTCTATGAGACAGAGAGTGAAGAAATTCTATTAGAGATAAGTCATTAATTAACCTGACTATTCTCTTCTGAATGGAATCTAGAAGCCTGAGAGAGGTCTTGGGGGCACCATCAAAACCTCTCTCAGGCTTATATTCCATGGTAGGGCGAATTTGCAATTTGTACAGGATGAACAGCTGTTTGGAAGAAAAGTAACCCCGAGAACGAAAGAGAAAACCAAGTTTTTTAGATGCAGAGGAAGCAATATTTGTAATGTGCTTGTGCCAAGAGAGATTAGAAGTCAGGGTAATCTCCAAAAGAGATATATTATCTTGCCTAGAAATCGGAGTGTCACCAAAGATAAGCAGAGGAGCAGAAGAATCATTTTTTCGAGATATAAGACAAGACTGAGTTTTAGAAGGATTGAAATCAACTAGGTTGTCTTTTCCCCACTGGAGGAATTACCTGGAGATCGGCATTTAAGGAATTGGTAGCAGATATTCAACAAGAAGTTGAAGCTGATTGAACAGGGTGAGATTTCTCAAATTGAAAAGTGGAATGCAATGTGCTATCATCGGCAAAACTATGGATAGGATTTCTGGTCAATGGAAGAAGGTCATTAATATACAAGAGGGAAAGAACTGAACCATGGGGAACACCAGCATTAGTGGAGAAATTAGAAAACAAAGAGCCATCTACCATCATGCTCAGCGAGCAGTCAGAGAGAAAACTGGATAACCAATTACAAAAACATTTGGCAAACCATAAGATGGAAGCTTGTTTAGAAGACCTTTATGCCAAACACGATCAAAAGCCTTTTAAAATGTCAAGAGCAACTGCTTGTGTTTCACCAAACGTTTCCATTGGATTTGTCCATAAATGGGTAACATAAGCCAAAATATCAGCAGTGGATCAACACTGATGGAATCCATACTGGTGATTGTTGATCAGAAGGAAGGTGTCTAGAAAGTTTAAGAGTTGGCAGTTAGTTTATTTCCCATTACTTTATAAAGAATAGAAGTAATTGGAATGGGACAATAATTGGATGGCAGGGATTTGTCACCCTTTTTTAGGAACTGGCTGGATATGAGCAAATTTCCAAGCAGAAGAAAAAATACCTTAGGAATAAGTGGAAAAAGGCGGCAAAGAACAGGAGTAAGTTCAGGAGCACAGGTTTTGAGAACAAGTGGAGAAATGCCATCAAGACCTGGAGCTTTCTTAGCATCAAGATTGGTCAAAATCCTTTTGACAGAAGACCACAAGAGGCATTGAATGGAGTGTGCTGGGAATGGCATATGTTTTACGAAGATCATTAATACTTAAGTTGGAAGAAAAATGGGATGCTAGCAAGTCAGTTTTAGCTTCAATCGCGTTGACTGAAGTGACAATAGAACCATAGAGTTTTAACAGAGATGGGCAATAGTTGTGGCCAATAGCTTTGTCAAGAGGCCAGAATGCTCGGCTACCATTAGGACAAGAAGCAAGTTTTCTACACTTAGCCTGTTTAAAATCTAGTTTGGATTGATTAAACGATTCCATTCGTACAAGAATAATTTCATTGAGGCGATCTGAGCAAATGTTGACATAAGAAGTTTTGAAACAGTAATCCGACCAAGGAAAAGAAATCTCTCAGGTCATCCCATTTTGCATTCTTGTAATGCCAAACAATACAAGGTTGGGAATAGCCATGAGATAAAGGCTTCATTGGAGAAGAGACAATCACCAAGTTGTGATCTGAGGTGCGTAAAGGACCACTCAATTCGACCCTGTACTTAGACAGGTTGTTTGTGAGAAAAAGATCAAGCGATGAAGTTTGGATTGTCCAGTATTCTGGTAGGTAAATGAACAATCTGTGCAAGGTCATTAGTAATTGCAAAAGTCTCAGCATCTTGACCAGCTGGGTCTGTATGACTAGAGAATGGAATGACTAGAGTTGTAAGCATTAAAATCACCAAGGAAAATTACTTGCTCTTAGAAAAGTTGGACAGAGAACGTCAAGTTGCAAAGACAGGAAGTCAAACAGTTTCGAGTGATTCCAGTAGAGTTGGGAGAACGGTAGAGACAACAGATGAATTTGACAGATGAGGAAGAGAGATTTTAAGCCAGGGAAGATTGAAAAGAGGTGATTCCAATTTAACAAGTCTCTGACTGGGAATATTGGAATGGACAAGTACCACCTTTGAGGCAAAAGGAATCATACACCGAATAATTTGGATAACTGAGATGAGCAGTGGTTGAATCAACTGGTAACTGAGATTCTGTCAGAAAAAGTACATGGGGTTTGGAAGACTGGAAGTGGAAATGGACATCATTGAGAATAGAACTGTGACCACGTATATTTGTGAAATTAATAAGGAAGTGTTTGGTAAGTTTAGATCTTTTTGCAAATAAGTTTGCTCTATTAGTTTGACAATTCATGGTGTATTCAATAATAAGAAAAAGTGGGAGGGAGCATGCTGTATGAAGTAATGAAATTTTTGGATTTGGCATACACATGGTAAGAATATACTAAGATCCTTGAGATAATGTGGCCTAGAGAATGCCCCCACATACACACTACTCGGACTCCTTCCAGTCACTATTTGGCAGAGTAGAGGCAGCAAGTTTATACATTAGTTGATCCGGAAGCCTCCTAGAGAGTTACCAATAGGTTTAGTCTGGTGTACAAACTAGGGGCTCTCCTGCAAACATCATTTTATAGCTGTACTTTCAAAATGTAAAGATGTTTGGATCTCGCTATGGTGTTCATCATAATCTCAAAAGACATCAATAATACTGCATGATGGAAGATGGGGAGGAGGGTTGAACAGAACTCTCTGGAGACTAAACATTGGTTCCACCACTTCAAGCTTCCAATAAGCAAAGTGGTGGTATTGTACTCGTTAATGAGAATCATCTACTGCCGAGTGAGAGAAGACAGAGTGGTAATCAATGGACACTGCTCTTCATTATTAGTGGAGTCCCCCAGGATTCAGTGTTGGGTCCATTGTTGTTTTCTGCATTTATAAATGCAAGTATAATAGGATTAATGTCTAAGTTTGCAGACAATACGAAGGTTGGCAAGGTTGTTAATGACACTAATGACAGTACACTACTACAACAGGAGCTAGGAAAGTTGAGCAGATGGGGTGAGAGGTGGAAATTGAAGTATAACATTGACAAATGTAAAGTACTGCATATGGGGTAGCAGTAACCCCAGATAAATATGTATCAACTGTCTGGTATTACATTCAGGGTGATAGCGAATGAAAAGACCTGGGGGTAATTGTGCAGTCATATATGGAGTTTTCTGAGTAGTGCAGACAGTCTGGAAGAGTAGCTCATGGTGATATACAAGACCATTGCCTCATTTTAGGAAGGATATAGAGCTGCTGGAATGAGTACAGAGAAGGGCAACAAGATTAGTGAATGGAGCAAAGGATTGCTCTTACGAAGAAAGGCTAGGCACCTGCAAGGTAATCTGATTAAGGTGTATAAGGCCTTCAATGGGATTCTTCCTCTTGCCCAGATTAATCGTATTATCTCTCATAGAAGTTGACAGCTTAAATAAATTCAAGGCAGGACTAGACAAACATTTGCAGTGAATGGATGGGTGAAATGGGAAAGGATGATTTTTTTGGCTAATGCTGTATAAACTTGCTTTCTTGCATCATATGCCTCTACTAATGCTAATAATAGTAGTACTAATGGAGACATGTCATGCAAGAAAGCAAACATGTGAGCTAATGTAGCATTAAAAAAAAAAAAAATTTCACACATCCATTCCTTCTGAAAGTTTGTCCAGTTTCTCCTTGAATTTATTTAAGCTATCAACTTCTTCAATAACAGATGGAAGTTTGTTCCAGCGATTAACTACCAGCTGGCTAAAAGCTTTGGTTTTTGGTTTTTTTTTTTAGGAGCATTAGCAACTAAGGCCATATTGCTCCGGAATATGCGGTGGTCATTCCCTGACCTTTCCGCATCTTCCATATTTGGTGGTGACGGGCTCGAACCCCGGTCTAATCAAGAAGCGTGTGCTACGCACTGCTGCTCCTTCCCACCTGGCTACGGAGACGCCGCTGGCTAAAAGCAAATTTCCACACGTCTGTTCTACAACTGTCTTTCCTCAATTTGAATTTATTCCCCCTCAGGTTCGTAATCTGAGCAAGTAAAAAACCCTATCAAAATTCAACGTTCTCAACCCATTCAAGGCCTTATACACCTCAATCAGATCACCTCACAGGTGCCTAGTCTCCAGTTGCTGCAATTTGCAGAACTTAATCCTTTCTTCGTAAGAGAATGACTTCATTCCCCTGGCCAATTTTGTTGCCCTTATCTGTACATCCTCAAGAAACTCTACATCCTTGCTAAAATGAGGCCTCTAGAACTGTATGCAGTACTCAAGGTGTGAAAGGTGTGACCTGACCATTGTCTTAAACAAAGGGATAATCACCTCCTTTTCCCTACTAGCAAAATTCCTGTATATCACTGACCATACCCCATGCATGACCTGCTCTGGCAGCATGTCTGCATTGCTCAGAAAACTTCATATCTGACTGCACGATTACTCCCACTGTTTTTTCATTTTATTCCGCCCTAAGTGTAGTACCACACAGTTGGTACTTTTCTCTGGGGTTATTTCTACCCATATGCAGTACTTTTAATTTGTTATCGTTAAACTTCAGTTGCTACTTCTCAGCCCATCTTCTAGATCCTGTTGCAGTAGCATACTGCCATTACTGTCATTAATAACCATGCTAACCATTGTGTCATCTGCAAACTTTGATATTAAGCCTGATATACATTCATCAATCTGCCCAGGGGCTCACATCTGGTGAATATGGGCTTGGTACACCTAGGGTCCTGAGCTGGATATCATCATTCTTCTCTTTCTTGGTGATTCCCCTGTCCCCCCCCCCTCTCAGGTAACTCAGAAATTTTTTTTTTTTTGCCTGGTGCAGCAAAGGCCTCAGGCTTCCTTGCACCATATGGCTAATAATGAAATATCATTGATAAATATACAAAACAACAGTGTGCTCAACACCGAACCCTGCATGACTCTACTAAAAATATTAGTCTTCTCCCACTCAACTATCCTTTTCTCCATTGTAGTCACCTTTATGGAAGCAAAAACCCTTCCCTTTCCCCTGATGGTAATTAATGCTAATGCTAATTTTAGAGAAAGATAATAAATGCACTTTAGTGAGAAAAAAGTGTTTAATTTTTGCTGCCATAATAGTCATGTAATGATGTATATGAGCTGTATATTTAAAAAAGTACTGCATTGTTTATTGTATATAATTTTCCAAGCCAATTTAATAGATCAAAAAATATCAACATTTTATTCCACAAACAAGGTAAAACTTTGCAACTGTAATCAAACATTTTGTCAGTTGTACTCAGACACAAGGTATTTTCTATCTGTCACTCTTAGCAGTTTTAAAGTGCTCTCAAGCTAGTCACTGGCATGTGTCGCAAGAGTAGTTTGCACTTAATGATAAAGTTTATTCAAAGTGATAATATAAAACAGCGAGAAGTGCAACCTTTTTTTTTTTTTTTCTGGATTAAAAATATTAAATAGCAAATAATATCTCAAATTATGCATTCTCTCTCTCTGTAGAGAGAGAGAATATTATAGCTACCTCTGGGAGAGTCCCAGAGGTATCTATAATTATACATAACAAACAACACAGCACCTGTTTTAACATACAGCTCAATGTATATGAACTGTGGCAATCAGAAAGCAGCTGAACTGTGGCCTTAAATGAAACTTAAAGCAATCCTTTTATCATGTGCAAAAAAAATTACTGAATTTCTTCACAGCACAATTATTCTTTCTTATATTGACTAAATTAAAATGTTAACTGTCTGTTCATGAATGTTTACCACAACAAAACTAAAAGATTATTAATATTTTAAATGAGATTACAAAAATTCTGCAGTGTTAATAAGAGTACCTGACTAAAATTTCTCCTGATTAATTAGTACTAGCATGTTTTGAACTTGTACAGAAATGGGTTCACATTTAAATCAAAGCAGACATATTTTGGTTCCTTGAAAACTTTGAATTAACTAGATTTTACTGTATTTCAATTTTTTCTTACAATTTTTTTTTTTTTTTTTTTTTTTTTTGGGCCTTTTAATTAACACTCTTATTCACTTCCCAATCTGTCTCTTCTCTAGCATTTTAGAAATCCTCTGGCATTTCTAAAAAAACCACCTTTTCCAAAATTATTTCATAACTTCCTCATTCCACCACCATATTTCCTTTCAGTGATATATTCATTGCTTTGTTACCCTACCTCTTCTTTCATACAATGCCTTATTACTTCAGTGATCTGTTTCTATACCTCACATCCCCATTGCAATTCCAATTTGCTTTTTGTAATACCTCTTTGCTAAAAGTTACCTTCTTTTCTGCATGCAATTTCCATCACTTTATGTTTCTACATGCCTTGTTACTCTCCCCTATTCTCCCATGAACATATCCAAAACTAATAACCTGGTATTATTGGCTTTGGTATTACCTTACAATCCCTAAATTCCTCTCTTTTAATTAGTGAGTGTTCTATTTGTGACATCCCTGAACCAATTTTGAATGTTATTTTATGCTTGTCTTCTGGTAGAATGTATTTATAAGAGCCAGTGGCTAATTACAAAGGAAAATCTGTGAAACAAGTATTCTCAGATTTTCATTCTTCATTCTGATTCCCATATCCCTGTCTACTAACTACATACTCTAATAAATCACCTATTCTTCCCCACATAACCATTTAAATCACCCCATAGTAATCCACTCAGACTCTTGCTATCTTCTGCAGTATTTCATCAAACTCAAACCAAAATTCTTTTTTAACTCTCTCATTCATACCTTGCTGTGGTGCATAATCTTTAATTAAAATAATCTGAAAATCAGATGAAAAAAAATTTGTTTTAAATGATTTTTTATGGCACAGGCAAAAAAAAAAAAAAAAAAAAAAATCCATAATTTAAAGTTTACAAATTCTTTATAAAAACAAGTATCCATGATCAATTACATAATATATTTATGTATATACAAAAATAAAATATTTATACAGGTAACGGCTATTCATATTGTGTTACATCACCTAAATATTCACAAACTGTATCATAATCTAATTCTAATATGTTATCCCGATCAGAAAGCAGCTGAACTGTGGCAATACAATTGACCTTGTCTCTCTTCAAAATAACTCCAATCTATAAAAGAAAAATTAGTTGGTGACTTTTCTTCTCATCTCAAATATCATGTCAAATAGTGTTTACTGATATTCAAAACTAAGTGATAAATTTTTACAAGAGAATAAATTACAAAAAAAATTTTAATTTTCTCAGTATAGGCTCTGCATAGTAGTATAGTATAGATTTGCAATGTTGGAAGTTTAAGTGGCAAAGAAGTGGAATTAGCAGAAAAACTAGATCAGTGAAAGTGGGAGTAATCTACAGGCCAGGTGATTGTGAAGATAATGATGAGAGCCTTTACATGCAAATGGAATGAGCAAGTAAGCATCAATGTCTTATTATGAGTGATTTTAATTTGCCTCTAATTCATTGGAGAAAATGGGAAGGAAACTCGACAAGGGGACACAAAATTTTTAAATCAATTAGATAGTTGCTATTTGTATCAGCATATTAGGGAAAAGAATATTCTAGACATCACACATGAGCCAGATGACATAATAAAGCTGACAGTACAGGAACCAGTAGCAGGAAGTGATCACGAAGTTTTATGGTGGGTGATGAAAAGAGAGAGAGAGAGAGAGAGAGAGAGGTAGCAGTAGTTAAAGGAAAAAGAATGGGTTATAATTTCAGAAAAGGAAATTACGATGCCTTAAGGTGCTACATGGCCTCTATTAACTGGGTAGATATCACACAGAGAATGAATACAATTGACCTGTGGTATGGTTTTAAAACATTAATCACAGATGCCTTGAATGCGTATTTACCATTAAAAAAATACTCCACGAGGAGGGTTCCAAGTTGGATGAATAGTGAAGTTACCAGATTACGTGAGCAGAAAAAGATGGCATGGAAAAGTTACAGAGCAATAAAAAGTACTGAAGCCTATAACAGCTACAAAGTGATCTGTAATAGTGCCATAGAAAAGGGTAGGCTGGCAAACGCAGATTATGAGAAATCACTGGCAAAGAGACAGCAAAGATTGGGGATAAGGAATTCTTCACATATATGAATGCAAAGAGAAGGACAAACCAGATCAGACCCTTATATAATGGACGTGGGATAGTATTAGATACCCCATCTGAAGTTGCAGATGAACTCAACAGTTATTTTGCATTGATATTTACAGAAGAAAAACCCTTTATGTCAAAGAGAAATTATGAGAGTGAAGTTGAAAAATATGCAATTAATGATATTGAAATTTCACATGGTTATTTAATGAAAAAACTTTTGGGCCTACAGGCCAGTAAGGCTCCTGGGGGTGATGGCATATACCAGGAGTGGCCAGCTTGATGAAGTTTGGGAGCCAAAATAGTGGAAGGCATATTGGAAAGAGCTATATATTAAAACACGCACGTACGTCTCCACGAGCCGATGGCTCCATCTGTTGTGTGTAGCATCTCTATGATAAAATGCTTTAGACGTATGTGTGGTTCAATCAGCTTTTTACAGTGCACAAGTTAATTTGTGTGAATATTATTAGTTTTTTTTAAAGTGAGACCCATTAAAAGTTATTATGCTGTCTGGAAAATGTAAATATGAAGACAAGAATAGGGGATTTAAGGCAGAGTGGGAAGAGAAGTTGTTTTTGTGGAAAGAAATGGTAAACCAATGTGTCTTTTGTGTCAAGTAACACTGTCACAGTTCAAGACCAGTAATCTTAAGTGGCATTATGAAACGAATCACAGTTCTTTCATCCAACAATTTCCTGCTCGTTCCATGTTAAGGTGAACTAAAATATTGTCTTTAAAAGAAAAATTTAATAGTCAAACCAAGGTATGTCAAAATTTATTAAAGAAGCAGATGTAACAACAGAGGCTGGATTTATTTTGGCCTTTAATATCACTCAGGCAAAGCGCCCCTACACGGAAGGAGAGTTCATTAAGAAAAATATGCTCAAATAATTTCAGTTTTAGACCCAGAAAATAGAAAACTGCACAAAATGATTGAACAAATCCCTACATCCAGACATACAGTGGAAAGACGAATTTCTGTAAACAGTGCTGACATCAAAAATAACTTGCAACATGATTTAAAGAATTGCTCAGCACTGAGTCTGGCCTTGGACAAATTTACAGACATTGAAAATAAACCACAACTAGCCATATTTGTTCGTTTTGTAACAAATAATCTAGTTGTGAAAGAACTATTAGATCTGATTGCTTTGAAGGATACGACTCGAGCTTCAGACATAAAAAGATCTCTTGATCTTGAGCTTGGCAAAGCTTCTGTACCAATTAAGAAGATAGTCAGTGTTGCAATTGATGGCGCCCCGGGCTTGTGAGATTTTTAACTGCTGACGCATTTCCTGATTTATCCTGTCCATTGCATTATTCATAGGGAACATCTAGCAGCTAAATATTTTAAATATGAACATGTTATGGAAGTAGCTCTGAAAATTGTTAACTACATATGCTCAAGCACCAAAACACATCGACAGTTCAGAGCCTTCATGGAAGAAATAGACAACGATCAGCTTCCAGATGGCGTGTCATGGCTCTGTTTAGTATGGTGGCTCTCAGTAAGCAATGTTCTAACAAAGTTCTTTCACTTGATGGAGCCAATCAAACAATTTGTCAAAGAAAAGGGGAAATCTTTCCCTCAACTTGAGGATGCCCAGTGGTTAATAGATATGGCATTTTTCACAGATGTATTCAGCATTTACAATCATTAAATGTATCTCTGCAAGAACAAGTAAAACTTATTTCTGATCTAGCACAGAGCGTGTTCAGCTTTCACAACAAACTGGAAAGTTTGTTGTGGAAGCTGAATATGCCAAGTCCTTCCACAACAAACTGGAAAGTTTGTTGTGGAAGGACCTGGTTTCTAAAACCTTTACTCATTTCACACATTTGAGTAAACTTTGCAAACTCTATCCAGATTTGAAATAATAGCTAGAGGTTATGCATGCAAGTTACACGGGCTGGCAGAAGATAATAATAGATTTCGTGATTTAAAAGCACGTAAACCATCATTTGCATTTTTGGAAAATCCTTTTCTTGTTGACATTATGAAGAATGGCTGGGGATACAGCAGCTGTAAAGTTGGAACTACTGGAGCTCCAAGAGGATGAAGGATTGAAACAACTAAAAGGAAGTGGTTGCTCGATGAGCATTAAGATGAGCTTGTACATACTACCCTAACAAGTCATCAACCAAACTTTCAAGAGCTAACTGCTAAGATGGACAACACCCATAAAGCATCAAAAAGCAAACTTAATATGTAAATATCTTCTGTAAAGTATTGTCTATCAGAATTAATATTTTGAGAAATTTGTGTATCTTTTTTATCGTTTTGAAAAAAAACTTTGTAACAAGAAATATGCTTACTTAAAAAATGGTCATTATTTTTAAACTTTAATCAGTGCTAATATAAAATTTTGATATAAATAAAAATCAAAATATATCCGCATAAGAGCTGCACTACAAGCCTGCGCGAGCCATGCTATATGGCTCGCGCAGTGGCATATAGATTATAGGGTATACGCTACCCATAGCATATACCTAGCACCCTGGGTGTGCCAAGCTGTGAATGATGATATCCAGCCCAGGGTCCTGAGCTGGATATCATCATTCTTCTCTTTCTTGGTGATTCCCTTCTACTTCTGACTCTTTCTCTCTCGGGGTAATTCAGAATTTTTTTTTTTTTTTTTTTTGGCTGGTGCAGCATAAGCCACAGGCTTCCTTGCACCATATGGCTAATAATAATATCGGAGATGGGAAAGCTTTTAACAAGGATGGAAAATTGGATTCAGAAGTGAACGCACCTCAGATGTTTGTACTGGCATTTGTCTTAATCTTTTTAATGTACATTTCAAAGCACACTTTTGTCATTTTTTCCGCGCACAAGATAAAAAAAATTTAATAAATAATTAGGCTGACCATACATCCCATTTTCAACGGGCCAGTGCCGTTTTTTTTATGTCCCCGCTGTCCAGTCATTTTTGTCCAGTTTTTAAATAAAAACATTAAAAAATGCTTAAATACTGGTGCAATATAATCTATAATCTTGATTATATTACAGGATGGCTACCTGCCATCGTAGGTAGTAGTCATTCGCACAGGCAGAGGCAGCTGGAAATACAGCTTCCGTGGTGAGAGTATCTTTCCATAATGAATAGCATGTGGTCGAAGGAGAAATCCAGATTAAATGTTGAAACCTTGAAAGCCATGTTATTTATAAAGCAAAATTGTAATATGGAGCGTAATCAGTTTTACAACAAGATCAAAACTTGTTACACAAAATATATTCATCCGAAAAATATTCTCCACACCGACCTAGCAGTCGGTGTGGAGGCATGTGATGCAAGGAGTAATGGAGGCATGTGATGCAAGAAAGCAAACGTATGAGCTTATGTAGCAACAGCCAAACAAAAAAAAAAAAAAAAAAAAATACACACATCCATTCTCTCTAAAAATTTGTCCAGATCATCCTTGAATTTATTTAAGCTATAAACTTCCACAACAACAGATGGAAGTTTGTTCCAGCAATCAACTACCTGCTGGCCAAAGGCAAATTTCCACACATCTGTTCTACAACTATCTTTTCTCAATTTGAATTTATGCCTCCTCAGGTTTGTAATCTGAGCAAGCTGAAGAATGCCATCAGGATTCAGGTGCTCAACCCTTTCAAGGCATTATACAACTTCAAATCAGATCATCTCGCAGGTGCCTAGTCTCCAGAAGCTGCAATTTGCAGAACTTAAGCCTTTCTTGGTAAAAGCACCCCTTCGTTCCCCCTCACCAATCTTGTTGCCCTTCTCTGTACACGTTCAAGCAGCTCTACATCCTTCCTAAAATGAGGACTCCAGACCTGTATGCAGTACTCAAGGCTTGGCCTGACTACTGCCTTATACAAAGGGATAATCACCTCCTTTTCCCTACTAGCAAAATTCAAGTATATGATTGATAAGACTCCATGACCTGCTCTGGCAGCCTGTCTGCATTGCTCAGAAAACTTCATTTCTGACTGCACAATTACTCCCAGGTCTTTTTCATTTTCTACCACCCTGAGTGTAGCACCACACAGTTGATACGTTTCTTTGGGGTTAAACTGAAGTTTAACATTGACAAAATAAAAACATTAACCTAAAAACATTTTGTTGAATATATTTTTCTGCCTTTTCCGAACGACATTTCTTCTCCTTGTCTCGTTTTGGCCAGCCTATAAATAATTCTATTTACATGTTCGTCAAACATTCTTTTTTGCTTCAATCAAATTCAGTGCACATAGTTGCGAGTACTGCATAAGCATTTAGGAAAATTGTGACTTATGTAGAATTCGGCGGAACGCAATCCTTACATAAGTCAGGGAGTGGCTGTAGTTAAAAATGACAAGGGGAGTTGAAATTGTGTAAATTTTACTACTGTTATTGAATTTTATTCTGTTATCATTTCATTCTATTTATCAGCCTTTCCTCACCACTATATGCTCTGTCATGTAAACTCACCTATTTAGAAATTGGGTTGGGGGGTAATAAGAAAAACAGGAAAGTTTTTATAGAAGAGTATTTTAGAAATAAACAAGGAGTTACCTTTTATTCAGTCAGTAGGATTTCTTTTTTACCAATTTTCCTTATGCAAATAAATTACGAAATGATACGTTATAACCAGATTACATAATTTAAAACTAACTCATGGGCAGTCCATGGACTGCCCATGTGTCACTACTGACACATGGGCAGTCCAATACTCCAGGATCACAGTGGTGAACCCCAACCCCACCCCAGAAATATCAAAACCCCCATGCAACCTTTAGTGAAGGAAGACATTTTGGCATAAACGCGAATTCGAAATACGAAAGAAATACTATTAAAATGAGATAAAAGTATGATAAAACAATGAATTTAAAATGCACTAAAAATTCCTCCCTTTTTTTTTAAGCGGACTAAACTTTTCGACAAGTGTCATGTTCACAGGGCGGAATGAAACTAACGAACCGTGTGTGTTCAAAATCTTATAAATAGGATTTGATTTGGATTTTATTGGTGCATTAGCAACTAAAGCTATAATGTTGCTCTTATAAATAGGAGATTAGTCTTTGTTAAGCATGCGTTCGAATGACCACGAATCAGATAAGAGAAATGGACGTCGAATGTTAATAGAGTCTTTTTGTAATTTCATTTCTAAAGTTTCAGCAATCAATAACTTAGTATAATTATGTTGAATATTTAAAATTTTGGCTTCATTAAACAGGAATGTGTGGTTTTCATTTATCACATGGAATGCTAGTTCCGATGCATTCACACGTGATGTACGGACTGATGCTTCATATTGCTTAACCCTAGAGGTATCTTCCATAATATGTGATTTTTGGTAAAAACTGTTAAATGTATATTTTCTAATCTATCTAAATACAACTCCGATATTAGGCCGTTCAAGTTTAAACCCATAGGCAAACTGAAAATCTTCCTAACAAACACATGACCTTGTCTACCACATTTCATGTAAGGATTGTGGATCTACCAGATGTATTTTAAACTCAAGAGTTAAGCAACATGAAGCATCAGTCCGCACTCCTATTTATAAGATTCCGAACACACACGGTTCGTTAGTTTCATTCCACCCTGTGAATATGGCGCTTGTTGAAAAGTTTTAGTCCGCTTAAAAAAAAGGGAGGAATTTTTAGTGCATTTTAAATTCATTGTTTTATCATACTTTTATCTCATTTTAATAGTATTTCTTTCGTATTTCAAATTCGTGTTTACGTCTTCCTTCACTAAAGGTTGCATGGGGGTTTTTATATTTCTGGGGTGGGGTTGATCACTGTGATCCTGGAGTATTGGACTGCCCGTGTGTCAATAGTGAGGAACATATTATCAGTTTTAAATTATGTAATCTGGTTTTAACGTATCATTTCGTAATTTATTCGAATAAGGAGAATTGGTAAAGAAGAAATCCTACTGACTGAATAAAAGGTAACTTCTTGTTTATTTCTGAAATATTAATAGAACGTAAGAAAAATTGAGCTTATATAAGCTCTCATTTATGTAATAGGAGAGTATGAATCAAAGAATTCAAATCCCTATAATGCAACTTGTTCATCTGAATTGTTTCTACTATTTTAGACCATATATACAATCAGAATTAGACCATACTTTTCATAGAACTCATACTGACAGTGGACTACTAAGATATGGTAAAGCTATTCAGGGCTTCCCTTTGACTTAACTTCTCTTTAAGTTCTCTTGCAGGGCTAAATTCAACTATAGTTTTGTAGCTGCCTCCAGTTGAAAAGTGGCAGCAACTAAAAAGGGGGGGGGAAAGGATATGTTCATTCATCAAATATATTTAATGCTGAAAGTATGGACATTGTCATTTCAGATTTATGTGTTAGCTATTAAAATTAAGGTTGTTTTGAACATCTTACTTAAATGTCGTGCTTTGTTATTTTGTCATTGTAAAAGCTGATACCTTAACTGAATTTTTCAATTGGTTGAAAAGTAGCCAATACTTTTGTAAGCACAATCTATTATTCTGATCAAAGGATTCAGTCTTCACTCTCATAATGACAATTCTTTGTTTAATGATTTAATTTGTCAATTACTTTTTATTTTTTTTGGTTGCATTATGATTGACATCCTTCCTATGTGAAACTGTAATTTGCTTGTTGTTGTTGTTGTTGTTTGGTTTTTAGGGGCATTATCAACTAAGGCCATATTGCTCCGGGGATGTGCAGTGGTCATTCCCTAACCTTTCCGCGTCCTCTGTATTTGGTGGTCACGGGCTCAAACCCCAGTCTAATCAAGAAGCATGTGCTATGCACTGTTGCTCCTGCCCACCTGGCTACGGAGGTGCCTGTAATGTGCTTAATAAAATATTCATGAGCATAGAGATTACCATGTATAATTATATGGGTATTAGTGTTTTTGAGTCAGACCATCATCTGGGACAAAAATAGAAATGCATCGAGGTTTGCCAACAACAACTATCAAATATAGAAACCTTTCTGTGCAAAAAGTTAAATAACATTCCTGATGCTACGAGTTTGCAGGAAGAAATCCCACTCCCCATATTTCAGGGTAACATTTTCCATCATGTCTCAGTGAACCATACATATTTGGTAGACTTAGGAATTTAAAAAAAGTTCATTCCACAAAAACTGTGATTTAGCAATGTTATTATTTCACATGTTTACCTGGGATGTGCTGCTGGAAATTCAACTACCATAAAATTTTTTTCTAATTATGTAGGTGGCTAGGAAATATGTTATATCTCCATATTCTATGCCCTAGTGCAGTGGTTCCCAAACTACTGAGACTTACGGACTCCTTTAAAAATGAAAAAAAGTTCGTGGATGCCCTATATATATATATATATGCATATGTTTCTGTGTGTGTATGAGCACTGCGTTTTCTGAAAAGAAAATTCAAAGTTTTATGTTTAAAACAACTCAACCTTATTCTTATTTTTACATAAATATATAATAATAACTTTATTTATCATCAATTTTTCAATTATTCATTCGTCTATACACAGAATGAATAATTTGACCAGTTCCAAGGGCCATTTCGTGGATCCTTGGAACTGGTCTACAGACCCCCAGGGGTTTGCAGACACCAGTTTGGAAACTGCTGTCCTAGTGGAATGAAGTATTAGACTATATGTCTAAAGTTAAATGAAGGCAAGTGGAGGTTCACTATCTGCATTATTATAAGCTCTCATTTATGTAATAGGAGAGTATGAATCAAAGGCTACCTTTCTTCCATTTTTATGATGTGAACCCTTCATAATCATATGCCAATGACATAGCATTCCCCTTTTAAGGTAAAGAATAATATAGTTTTAAAGGAGATGAATGTCTTAGCAAAAGTTCAGCAAGAATTACAGCTCTTTATTAATTATGCAGCTTAATATTCATAATACGAAGAAAACTACGCATTTATATTGTTTTTTTTAATAACCAATTCACAGTCCTTGTTAGATTTGCAGTTTGGCAATAGTATTTCAGCTCCTGTATCCAAAATCAAGCTTATTAGATTTAGATTATACCCTAAGCTTTCATATAATCAGTACAGTGGACCCCTGATATTAATCCGTTTCAGAGATACCATCGCATCGTGAAAATATCAGGTGAACCCAATAACACATTGTTTTTTGGTAGTTTGTTCCAAGACCTTGAAAGTTGAAATTTTTGCTATATAATTAAGCTATTTATCTCTCTAAAAGGTGATTTATCAGTTTACAAAATGTTGTATGTACATGAATTCAGTACAGTAAATTTATGTGAAACAAGAACAACAAAAAAATCATTTCAGCTAAAGGATGCAAAAACAAAACATGCGGCCAACATGTTTACAAATGCAGCTATCGGCTGAGAGGAAGGATCACATGGTCTGGTCGGAGACAATCGTAAGCCCATTATAAAGCGAAATAAGTAGGTGCCGATTAACAGTGTTACTGGTTAGTAGAAGCAGCCCCTTCATAGAATCAAATTTCAAAAAATCAATTCAAATCATTAAAATGCACTACACATCATTATCATATGTTCGGTTATAAGAATCAATTTTGAATGCCTTTGTGATATTTTTCTAAACCACATTTCTGGAAGGCACTACCATAAAACAATAAAACCAATTTGCAGTTTCTGATTTATTGGGCTTTTCTTTTAACTTGTTATAAACGGGTAGTAAAACTTGATCTTATTGCATTTGTGATAATACTGATTGCTGAAATTCTGTCAGTTTTTACGTCATTATGGTGAAATGTGTTTACACAGTTTATTGTGATCACACAGTTAAATGTGATTACACAGTTTCCCCTTCCATGAAATCTTCAATCACATGAAAAATGTAAATAAATTTTCAGAATCTTCTCTTCATTCCTATTTTTTAAGCTTCGTAAACTTGTTACTCCGTATCTCACTTGCACATATTGTGTTAGTTGAAATTTGCGCGTGCCGCGTTCTTTGTTATTGATTGCTTATCTTTTTTACTGTTTTAAATTTTACAAAAAAAAAAAAAAAAAGAAAAAGAAAAGTCAGTGAACACAAATATCAGTTAGTTAGCACATACGTTACAGTATAATTAAGATATGAACGTAAGCGTAAATTTATTTTTATTTTGCTAACCTGTGGAAAATATTCTTCCAATTTTTATGTATCATTTAATTTTGTTAATTCGTAAGGTAATAGTGTAAATTTGCACTTTATATCTTTATTTTTATAGCCTGTGGATCATATTCCTCTTATTACAATCACCATTTAATAAAATTCAATTTGCAAACGTGATCACGACCAGCACTTACTACATATTGTATAGTGAACCAATTGTAAAATATGGGTCCACTTTATTTACAATTATGTGAGAATAAAAACATTGCCAGCTTCCCTTACTTAAAATCGACTTTTTTTTTTTTTTTTTGTTAAAGACTACCATTATGAAATATATCAATCTTTATGTAATACAGTCTGTCCTCATATAGCACGATAGTTGTGTTCCTAGAAACCCTCGTGCAATGCAAAATCGTGCAATATAAACAACAGGCCCTATGGGAAAAGTGGGGTTAGGTGCCGACCACCCAAGATTGAACACACATTTGGAAACAAAACATTACCAAACACAATAAATAATCGGGTAATTTTAATCGTTATAAAATACTTATGTATTTTATAACGATTGAATTACGTAATAAAAATATAATATATATTTTTTATTATAATATAATAAATATTTTTTATTATTTATTATATTATAATAAAGTATTTTTAGTATTTTTAATACTAAAAAAGTATTTTTTACGAATAAAATACGTATTTTATTCGTAAAAAAATTATATTAAATAAAATAGTCGTAATAAAATACATATTTTATATACGTAAATATTTATAAAATAGTCGTAATAAAATAATTACGTAATAAAATACTTACGTATTTTATTACGTAATAAAATATTGCTAATGCTTTTGCTTCTATCGTAAGCAAACTTGTTTTTTGTTTGATTTTCTATCCAAACAGATGACAGCCGTTCCATCTCTTCCAATTCTTGTGTCTTAATCTAATGGATTTTAATTACACTTTGAATTGTTCCCGCTATGAAAGTTGTTTTTATTTTCTCCGCATTCTTTGTAATTCTCGGCGTTGCCTCATTTAGGTCTGTAGCACTTGCAATATCACATGGTCTTTCATTTCGCTCAAAGCGTTTCACAATTTCATATTTTTTTCTCTATCGACAGAGGCGGACTGGCCATAAGCCTTACCCGGGAAATCCCGGTGGGCCGGAGGCCGGTGTGATTTTGGCCATAAACCGTAGTATGAGGCCACTATAAATTTTCAAGGGTAAGAATTTTTGACTCAGTCCGCCTCTGTTTATCGATATTGCTTTTTTTTCTCTCTCTCTCTGAATCTGCAGTGTCTTCGCCAGGACGCTTCCTTTTCACACCTTTTAAATAATATTTTACTAATTTTTAGGGAATAAAGCGCAATTACAAAACGAGGAGGCACGCTTAATACACATAAACAAAGCTGCGCTCGTATAGCAACTGAATAAACAACACCGTAAAGGCCGAGATACACTATTAACACCCCACATTTTACTAAAGCACATTTCTGGGGGTTACTACCATAAAACAATAAAAACAATTTCCACTTTCGTTTCTGCTAGTGGAATCTGTTATAAACTGGTAGTAAACTCGATCTAATTGCATTTGCGATTATATCGATAGCTGGAATTGTGTTGGTTTTTACGTTATTATGGTGAAATGTGTTTCCCCTTCACTGATATAAAACACATAAATACATTTTCAGAATCTTCCCTTCATTCCTATCGTGTTGCGTTCGGTTGGGGTGATTTCGCGTCCGACTGCCATTTCTTGTAAACACAAAGGCGAATCGTGCATAAGCGAATTCGGTTCGTGTTATATAAGATACTGTTCCCCTATTTATAAATCGTGTATGATCGAATTCATGTAATGTAAACAAGTGTTATACGAGGACCGACTGTACTAAATTACACAGTCCCTCAGATCTGGGCTATTCCTAGTAAAGCCAACATTACACAATTCTTAGCAACACAATACTGGATGCTGAAGTGAGCTAATTTTAAAGCTAAACTTTCAATAACAGGCTCTACATCTCAATTCCAGTTTATTCCTATTTTACATAAATAGTAACTTTGCATTATTAAATATGTTTAATTAATTATTATCTGGAATTGATTATTTTAGTCAAATGTGACAGTTTAGCGAATTGTATGTACCTGGATATTAGTTTTGCAAGAAACCTTCTCTTATAAGCAAATTGCACAGAAGTGTTAAAACACAGAAGTTTTCAATTCGGTAGATCATGTCTTCATCATCAACAGATACTTCAATTTTATGCTGAACAAAGGAGCTCAAGAAATCAATAAACAGGAAGAAAAGATTGAAATGGGAGAAATTGAAATCTAAAGTTCACTGAACTTTAGATACTATTTCTGTTGAGGTAAAAAAAGTTCATGTAAAATGTGGAAAGTATTGAAAGTAGCATGTAAAATATGGAAAGTATTGAAAGTAGCAAGTGTAAATAAAATAAGCCATGAAATTGCAAAAGTGGGGGAGGGGAGAGTCATAGTGGTTATTACAACATTGTCCAGAAATCATTTTCCAAAGAAAAAGTTCAGAAAACTTTTGCAAGGTATTTAACAGTACCAACTATATGGGTTATCTCAAAGATGTGTACACATTTTAGGAAATAAATAAAATTAATCACAAATCTTAGAAACTATTATTACAGGGTGTGCAAAGAAGCAATTGTGGCATATGGTGAACTAGCACTGATGTTCACAGTATCCACCATTTGCTTCTAAGTACTGTTCTCAGCAGCAAACAACTTCAGAGAATGTTCAGCATTCAGAAACACCATTGGAGAATGTTTGTCATTGTCCAATGTGAGTGTTGAGACAGCATCACGTGCTTGTTTAATTTCATCTTTCAATAGTTTGAAGTGTGGCTAGTTTTTTTTTACCATACTCTATATTTTTCAGGTAGTCCCACAAGTAGGAGTGGTGTTAAATCAGGTGAACACAGAGAGGGTGCTCAATGCTTCCGCATTGACCTATCCACTGGTCTGTAAAATAATTTTCAAGATACACCCCGATATGATAATGTAATGGCATCCTATTCCATTGACAGTAAACCACTTCATCTCTATATGGCTTATAATTAGCAGGCACAATGGATATACTTAAGCATGTAGAGATACATAAATTGGTAATTAGTTCATTGAAAATATGGTTCAATAATTCTCCTGGATGGAATGCCATGCAAGACTGTAACTTCTGTTAAATTCACTGCCATTTTTACATGAATATTTAGATTACCATGGGAACAATGTACACAATTATGCTTGCTCATTGTACCACTGAGCTTGAATGCTGGCTCATCTGATCGATCGATCAATCTTGTTCAAAAATCTTGCATCCTCTTCATATCACATAACAATCTTGGGACATAAGAATTACACTTAGCTCTTTGAGAATGCAGTGCACATGTGCTCTGCTGAATCCAGACTAGCAAGCAGCTCACCTTACAACCTTTCATGGTGATTGCGCAAACTGTTACAATACCATATTAGAATTTTCCTCACCCACTGATGGGCAGGGTTTCCTAATTCTTTTGTTTGACAAATTTTGCCCAGTATTACACATCTCAAAATTATCACGAATTCTTGAAATTGTTCTTCGTAATGGTGTTTTTTTAGTAAATCCACTGTCTTTAAACTTCACACCCATTCTTGGATTTTCAGTACTATTTTAAAATTGCTTTGCACTGTTTGAGTGCCAAACATCCATCCAGTATGCTGTTTACACTTTGCATTACAGGTATAATTTTTATTTTGTTTTAACAACTAATACTCTCTTTTATTAGCAAAACAAACTAATCAAACAAAATAAATACATGATTAAATATTTATGATGGAAATGTGCACATATATATTTGGGACATTCAAAACAAGAGATATAAAGCTGAATATGGCAGTCAGAAAGGAATCTCATTCCTTAGTGTAGTAGTAAAATTTATGCAAACATTTTATAGATTTTATAGAAGAGAAAAGCATGGGCGCCTGCAGCATGGTGGCGCAAGTGCACCACCATTGGATGTCGAAGTAATAAACAATTTTTAATATTCTCATTAATTTATTAAAACAAGAACAAAATTAAAATAACTCTTGCAAAACAGAATTAGACCCCATTAATTTTCGTCATTATCTTTAAATAAAAATTACAATATTCTTGGCTTCTCTGCGAATATAGTTTGATATAGTTGCGTTCATAAAATCTTCATTGCCAATGATGAAATTTTGTGCCTTTTTCTTTCTCACTCTGCCCAAATGTGTTCAGTTTGCACAGTACTTTTCCCCACTGATTACGAAACGTTGGCTCCACTGTACACGTAAATCAGTCAAACTGACTTAATTGAAATATTGCATATATTCGAAAATTTGTCGAACAAACCATTTATTCCCCACATGCACCACCTTCAGTCTGCGTGGGTAGTACAGTAGTATCGTCACCGTCCTCCCCACACTGAGTGGAAAAGGCCCGGGTTCGAATCCCATTGTTGACACGAGGAACTCTTATGGGCTTTTTTTTACTGTGTGGCTGAGTTAGTCGGTCTCAGGTGTAGATAGCAAAGTTTTTACCCACAAGCAGTTTTTTTCATCCAGCGAAACAGGCAAATCAACCAGAGAACACAGGCAATTTACAGACACAATACACATAAGTATATGTAATAACTTACCGGGTGACTCCAATGTAGTACAGTAGAATGTCGATTATCCGAACTAATTGGGACCAAGGTTGGTTTGGTTAATCAAATAGTTCAGATAATCAAACATATATTAGAATACCCAGTTTATACGAAACAAAGTGTATTTAGGCCTACAATTAAATTATTGTACACAAGGTTATTAGTTGCGTTCATAAAATCTTCATTGCCAATGATGAAATTTTGTGCCTTTTTCTTTCTCACTCTGCCCAAATGTGTTCAGTTTGCACAGTACTTTTCCCCACTGATTACGAAACGTTGGCTCCACTGTACACGTAAATCAGTCAAACTGACTTAATTGAAATATTGCATATATTCGAAAATTTGTCGAACAAACCATTTATTCCCCACATGCACCACCTTCAGTCTGCGTGGGTAGTACAGTAGTATCGTCACCGTCCTCCCCACACTGAGTGGAAAAGGCCCGGGTTCGAATCCCATTGTTGACACGAGGAACTCTTATGGGCTTTTTTTTACTGTGTGGCTGAGTTAGTCGGTCTCAGGTGTAGATAGCAAAGTTTTTACCCACAAGCAGTTTTTTTCATCCAGCGAAACAGGCAAATCAACCAGAGAACACAGGCAATTTACAGACACAATACACATAAGTATATGTAATAACTTACCGGGCGACTCCAATGTAGTACAGTAGAATGTCGATTATCCGAACTAATTGGGACCAAGGTTGGTTTGGTTAATCAAATAGTTCAGATAATCAAACATATATTAGAATACCCAGTTTATACGAAACAAAGTGTATTTAGGCCTACAATTAAATTATTGTACACAAGGTTATTAGTTGCGTTCATAAAATCTTCATTGCCAATGATGAAATTTTGTGCCTTTTTCTTTCTCACTCTGCCCAAATGTGTTCAGTTTGCACAGTACTTTTCCCCACTGATTACGAAACGTTGGCTCCACTGTACACGTAAATCAGTCAAACTGACTTAATTGAAATATTGCATATATTCGAAAATTTGTCGAACAAACCATTTATTCCCCACATGCACCACCTTCAGTCTGCGTGGGTAGTACAGTAGTATCGTCACCGTCCTCCCCACACTGAGTGGAAAAGGCCCGGGTTCGAATCCCATTGTTGACACGAGGAACTCTTATGGGCTTTTTTTTACTGTGTGGCTGAGTTAGTCGGTCTCAGGTGTAGATAGCAAAGTTTTTACCCACAAGCAGTTTTTTTCATCCAGCGAAACAGGCAAATCAACCAGAGAACACAGGCAATTTACAGACACAATACACATAAGTATATGTAATAACTTACCGGGTGACTCCAATGTAGTACAGTAGAATGTCGATTATCCGAACTAATTGGGACCAAGGTTGGTTTGGTTAATCAAATAGTTCAGATAATCAAACATATATTAGAATACCCAGTTTATACGAAACAAAGTGTATTTAGGCCTACAATTAAATTATTGTACACAAGGTTATTAGTTGCGTTCATAAAATCTTCATTGCCAATGATGAAATTTTGTGCCTTTTTCTTTCTCACTCTGCCCAAATGTGTTCAGTTTGCACAGTACTTTTCCCCACTGATTACGAAACGTTGGCTCCACTGTACACGTAAATCAGTCAAACTGACTTAATTGAAATATTGCATATATTCGAAAATTTGTCGAACAAACCATTTATTCCCCACATGCACCACCTTCAGTCTGCGTGGGTAGTACAGTAGTATCGTCACCGTCCTCCCCACACTGAGTGGAAAAGGCCCGGGTTCGAATCCCATTGTTGACACGAGGAACTCTTATGGGCTTTTTTTTACTGTGTGGCTGAGTTAGTCGGTCTCAGGTGTAGATAGCAAAGTTTTTACCCACAAGCAGTTTTTTTCATCCAGCGAAACAGGCAAATCAACCAGAGAACACAGGCAATTTACAGACACAATACACATAAGTATATGTAATAACTTACCGGGTGACTCCAATGTAGTACAGTAGAATGTCGATTATCCGAACTAATTGGGACCAAGGTTGGTTTGGTTAATCAAATAGTTCAGATAATCAAACATATATTAGAATACCCAGTTTATACGAAACAAAGTGTATTTAGGCCTACAATTAAATTATTGTACACAAGGTTATTGCTACTGTATTTTGAAATATGAAGTATAAAAATTAACTGATTTAGGAAATGGTTTGTAAATAATAACCAAAATGTTTTGAAGAAACAATGTATATTACATAATAAGCTTATTTTGAACTTACCTAATTGTTTTACATGGTTTGAACTATAAATTACACATTTTATTTTTTTTTTTTTTACATAAACAGAAATAAACAAACACAAGTAATTGCGCCGACCAGGCTAGCCGGGTGGGTAAAGTGCCTGCCTGGCAACCCAAAGGTCGCGGGTTCGAATCCCGACTTGGGCTTGGATCAGAGTAGAAAATGCAAAACTTTGGGAGGTGCATTACGGCCACAGAAGCCGATGTGCCAACAACTACAAAAAAAAAAAAAAAAAAAAAACCATCAAGTAATTGCACACAAATAAGAGTACAGCTGACCCCCGCTTAACGCTGATAATTCGTTCCAGAAAAACAGAGCGATGAGTGAATCAGCACTAAGCGAGCGACGTATTCCAGTAATGTAGCATATGTATTTGTGAGTCACGGTCTATACCACCGCGACTCACAAATAATAAACAGTAGTGAAAAGACGCCAAATGTCGGTCAAAATATTTAATATTAAAAATCTGTACATATAAAATATTCTCCATTACATAACATATATAATTATGTGGTAAGTCACTACATTATGTATCAAAATTAAACTTAAAATGCCAATTAAAATCAATTTATCAATCCGATGGCCCTGGGCTGTCGAGTTTTTGTATCTTTGGTTGATTTTGAGTAGTACTTTGTCCCTCTTCCTGGTAAACTAAAAGGGGTTTTACTTTAAATTCCCCCACAGCATTACCACTCAACAATAAAGTCAACCAATCCTTTGCTGCTTTGAAGCTTGGCATGTTTTTTTCTTTTTTCGATATGAAACTTCTTTTAGGGATTTATTTCCAAAAAAAGTCCTGTTTCATCTATGTTAAAAACTTGTTGAGAAATATAACACCTCTCTTCAATAACTTTAAGAAGTTCTTTTTTGAAAGTTTCAGCTTCTTCTTGATCTGCACTTATGGCTTCTCCCTGAATTTTAAATCTATCGAACCAGCCCTTACTAGCTTTAAATGGTTCCACTTTTTTTTTTTTTTTTTTTAAGGTGAGCTTTCTTCTGATCATCATATAGGCTAATCGTTTTTTATTTAATATTTAACTTAACGGAATTGTGCATTGGATATTACTTCAATAAAATTATTTAGAAGTCTCTCCATTTCAATTATAATAGCCGGCCTAGCCATAACTAATTTAGTTGTTTGCAGTGAGTGGAACGCTGTCTTTCCCACTGTTAAAATTAATTCTTTATTTTTTATATTCGTTCTTACAGTTGAATTTGCCAGTCCTAAATAATTGCATCCATCTACTTGTTGTTGAACAGAATCGATTCGTTTTAAAACATATAATTTAATTTTCAAATTCAGTCTTTTTCTTACCTTAGTAGGCTTCATACCACGTCCAGACGTCGCTTTTTAATTCTTATCCACCATTATTCATCTTCGAAAATGTAACTGTGTTGCATTAATTATTATACAATGTTCGAGTAAACTGTCCGTTACCTAACTTTGTACTGAGTGATGATAAGACTGGATATATGCATATAATGCAAATATTACAAGCAATATACTTGATCATTTTTTAAAATGTTGATCTCAGAACTATGTAACAAGCCACCATACTGCAATTAAATTAGCATGGAAAACTTTTTAATGCTGTCTTGCTATTCATTTTCAAGCCATCAACTACATCAGATGGAACGTTTTCATCTGATGTTTTTGTTATTTTATTAGCATTAGCATTATAATGCTAATAAATAATAATAGCATTAGCATTAGCATTAGTAGAGGCATTTGATGCAAGAAAGCAAGCTTATGCAGCATCAGCCAAAAAAAAAAAAAAAAAAAAAACCCACTTCCACTTCACCCTTCTGTTCGTTCAAAATACCTGTCCAGCTGAGCCTTAAACTTATTTAGGCTATCAACCTCCACCACAAGGGATGGAAGTCTGTTCCACCAACCAACCACCCGCTGGCTAAAGGCAAATTTCCGCACGTCTATCCTACATCTGTCTTTCCTCAATTTGAATTTATGCCCTCTCAGGTGATTTTTCTGAGCTAGAGGAAGAATCCCATCAGCATTGAGCATGCTTAAACCATTCAAGGCTTTATACACCTCTATCAGATCACCTCGCTGGTGCCTAGTCTCCAGACACTGTAATTTGCAAAACTTAAGCCTTTCTTCGTAAGAGCACCCCTTTGTTCCATTCACTAGTCTTGTTGCCCTTCTCTGTACTCGTTCCAGCAGCTCTACATCCTTCTTGAAATGAGGCCTCAAGACCTGTATACAGTACTCTAGGTGTGGCCTGACCATCGCCTTATACAATGGAATAATCACCTCCTTATCCCTGCTGGAAAAATTCCTGTATATTATTGACAATACTCCATGAGCTACTCTTGCAACCCGTCTGCACTGCTCAGAGAATTTCATATCTGCCTGCACAACCACCCCCAAGTCCCTTTCATTCTCTACCACTGTCAGTGTAGTACCACAGAGTTGATACGTTGCTCTGGGGTTGCTGTTTCCCATGTGTAGTACTTTACATTTGTCAATGTTAAACTTCATTTGCCACCTCTCAGCCCATCTGCTCAACCTTTCCAGATCCTGTTGCAGCAGCATAGTGTCAGTAGTGTCGTTGACAACCCTGCCAACCTTTGTATCGTCTGCAAACTTGGACATTAAGCCCGATATACCATCATCAATATCATTTATAAATACAGAAAACAATAATGGACCCAACACTGAGCCCTGAGGGACTCCACTAATAACATTAGTCCACGATGAGCAGTGTCCATTGATTACCACTCTCTGTCTTCTCCCCCTCAACCACCCCTTTATCCATAGCAGCAATTTGCCTCCAATGTCACACTGCTCCAATTTGTGTAGCAGTCTTCCATGTGCAACAGTATCAAAAGCCTTTCTAAGATCCAAGTATATAATATCAAAGTTATTCCCTGCATCCAGTTCTTTTGTGACTGCATCATAGTATCCAATCAAGTTGGTCAGGCAAGACTTCCCCTTAACAAAACCATGCTGTGTCTGAGCTATAACTGAAGTCTTGTCTAAATGATCCTGCAGTGCTTCTTTAACCAGTGCCTCCATTAATTTTCCTGGAACAGAAGTTAAGCTCACAGGTCTATAATTACTTGTGTCAGCCTTTGATCCTCCTTTGTGAATTGGGGTGACATTTGCACATTTCCAGTCTATGGGTACCTCCCCTGGGTCCAAGGAAGCTCTCATAATTATGGCTAAGGGTTTGCTTACTTCCTTTGCTGCCTCCTTTAATATAACTGGATAGATCCCATCCACCCCGGGTGCCTTTCTTGTGTTTATCTTCAACAGTTTCTCCTCCACTTTACTCCCAGTTATTTCAAGATTCTGTAGCTTACTGCTAGAGTTGAATACACCTCTGGCATTCCCCTCGCTGAATAACTCTTCATGTGTGAATGTCGATGCAAAATATTCATTTAGTTTGTTAGCTACCTGAGCAGGATCATCAACACTTAACCCATCAATATCAAGTGGACCAATCTGATTCATCCCCTTCCTTCTAGAGTTTACATAAGTAAAGAACTCTTTGCTGTTTTTCTTTGCATCCCTTGCCAAGGATTTCTCGTAATCCGCCTTCGCCTGCCTAACCTCCTTTGTAACTTGGTTGCATATCAACTTGTATCTATCATAGGCTTCTGTGTCATGTGTTAATTTGTATGTATCCCATGCATTTTTCTTCTCTGCCATATGCCTCATTAGTTCATCTGACATCCATTTTGGCCTAAACCTTGAACAATATTTCTTAGTTGGTATGTAAAGCCTAGTAGCTTCCAAGATAAGTTCTTTGAATGCTTCCCATTTTGAATTTGCTGTTGGTAACATCATCAGTTGGTCCCACTGTATAGAATTTAAATACTGTCTCAGACCATCGTAGTCGCCTTTACGGAAGCAATAACCCTTCCCTTTACCCCTAATGGTAGTTACCTCTTTGAGTAAATCCCACTTCAGCACACTGTGATCACTGCCACCTAGTGGTTCATTTATCTGCAGATTCTTAATGCATGAAGAATCACTGCTGATAATCAAATTAAGAGTATTACTCCCTCTAGTTGCCTCCCGAACATGCTGATGTAGAAAACAATCATCCAATAAATCCACAAAAGCCCTGCTAGTGTGTGAGTAACCAGCCCCCAAATTCCAGTCAATATCTGGGAAATTAAAATCTCCCATTATAAGACACTCTGATTTACTGGCCCACTCTATTTCCCTGTACAGTTCCTTATTATACTCATCAGAGTCATTAGGCCTATAGCACACTCGTACTCTCAATTTTGATCTCCCAATGTTTATGTCACACCAAACTGACTCCACACTGCACTGTCCAGCGATGTCGACTGGCTTCACTTCCTTGGTTTTTATGTGTTTCTTAACTAATAGCATAACCCCTCCCCCCTTCCTATCCTGTCTATCCTTTCTGTAGACGTTGTACTCCCCAAATGTTATTTGGATTTCAGGAAAGCTTTTGACACTGTTGCGCATGGAAGACTATTGTACAAATTTTAGCAGAATGGTATTAAGGGTAAGTTGCTACAATGGATAAAAGGATGGTTAAGTGGGAGAAGACAGAGGGTAGTAATCAATGGGTGCTGCTCTTCTTGGACTAATGTTATTAGTGGAGTCCCACAGGGTTCGGTGTTGGGGTCCACTGTTGTTTTGTATATTTATCAATGATATTGATGAAGGTATATCAGGCTTAGTGTCGAAGTTTGCAAATGATACAAAGGTTGGCAGGGTTGTTAATGACAGTAATGGCAGTGTGCTACTGCAACAGGATCTAGATAATTTGGGCAGATGGGCTAAGAAGTGGCAACTGAAGTTTAACCTTGACAAATGCAAAGTACTGCATATGGGTAGAAGTAACCCCAGAGAAACGTACCAACTGTGTGGTACTACACTTAAGGTGGTAGAAAATGAAAAAGACCTGGGAGTAATTGTGCAGTCAGATATGAAGGTTTCTGAGCAATGCAGACAGGCTGCCAGGGCAGGTCATGGGGTTTTGTCAATGATATATAGGAATTTTGCTAGCAGGGAAAAGGAGGTGATTATCCCTCTGTATAAGGCAATGGTCAGGCCACACCTTGAGTACTGCGTACAGGTCTGGAGGCCTTATTTTAGGAAGGATGTAGATTTACTTGAGCGTGTACAGAGAAGGGCAACAAGATTAGTGAGGGGAATGAAGGGATCCTCTTATCAAGAGAGGCTTAAGTTCTGCAAATTGCAGTGGCTGGAGACTAGGCACCTGCGCGGTGATCTGACTGAGGTGTATAAGGCCTTGAATGGGTTCAGCATGCTGAATTCTGATGGGATGCTTCCACTTGTTCAGATTACGAACCTTAGGGGGCATAAATTCAAATTAAGAAAAGACAGATGTAGATTGGATGTGCGGAAATTTGCCTTTAGCCAGTGGGTGGTTAATTGGTGGAACAAACTTCCATCTGTCGTTGTGGAAGTTGATAGGTTGAATAAATTTAAGGAGGAACTGGACAGGCATTTGGAGGGAATGGTGTGATTTTTTTTTTTTTTTGGCTGATGCTGCATAAGCTCATACATTTGCTTTCTTGCATCACATGCCAATACTACTACTACTACTACTACCACTACTACTACTACCATTAGAGTGAGATGTGGGTTGTAATATAAGAACAGCGGCGTTATAGCAAATCAGCATAGAGCAAACTGCGTTATAAAGAGGGTCTGCTGTATAAGGAATCTTGAGAAGGTTTATTTTTTTAAAATATGTAATTGTCACTTTTTCTTTGAACCATGCGAGATTATCTTTTTTTTGTAGCGAGGTCTCTCACCCTCTTTAATAGCAATATCTCTGTAAAACTGCATTCAGACGTTGCTCACATGATGCCATTGCACTTTCTAGCCACTGAAGGCCCCCGCATGAGCCAATCTCGCGGCTCCCTGTTCTTCTTCTTCATCAGAATCGCTTTGGTTAAAATCAGTACATTCTTCATCCTGGACTAATGCAACAATTTCTTCTTCGGTTAAAATATGGATAACCAGGATCATCAGCATCATTATTTAACCATGCCTTTGCATCATCTTGCCCACTCTCAGAAAACCCTGGAAATAAAGTTACAATCTCACCTACGCGAGATTATAACTTTATTTCCACAGTTTTCCAGGGTATATCTTCATTCAAATCTTGCACTGTGTGACTGTCTCTTTGGGAGCACCTCAAAGTTTATACCATTCCTTTTTCAGATTTCCCTCTGACAACATGTTCCAGGCATCTGCTAACATGTATCAACAATCCTTAATGTTGAGCTTCTTTGAAAACTCAACCAAGCTTTCTTCCTATTCCTCTGGTATCAGCAAACGATGCAAGACTTGCTTTTTGTACATCTTTTTTAGTTTTTCTATAACAGTTAGCGGTAAAAACCTGACAATGAAGTTCTCATCAATTGAATTCATTTTTTCGAGAGGGTGGGATTTTTTTTTTTTCTACAAAACCCCAAACACGAGAGGTATTAGAACCTATAGTACTTAGGGTAGGAGGTTGAGAAGATGAAAGAAGATATCTGTTGACATTAGACTTATCTTTTGTAGACTGTAATTTTGGAGAAATATGGAAAGAAAACGGCAGTTGAATGAATACACGAAGAAGATGAAAAGTTGGTTCTGTGAGTTTAAAGTTGGACAGTAAATGGATGTTGGCTGGTGGTGGCACGTGTTCAGACTGTTTTGAAAGAGAGAGAGAGCGGGAACTATAGAAGCAAATTCACAACAGTGCCCATGGAAGTATCTATAGAAAAGGCATGCAGCAGAAACAGTATATCTACGAGACAGCTAGTGGAGAGACTGTTAGAGAGGAGTCATGAATTAACTTACTGCCCTCTTCTGAATGGAATCTAGAAGCCTGAGAGAGGTTTTGGGGGCACTGCCCCAGATGTGGGAACAATATTTCATGGTAGGGTGGATTTCCGATTTGTACAGAGTAACAAATCGCAAAGAGCACAAAAGAAAACCAAGTTTTTTGGATGCAGAATAAGCAATATTTGTAATGTGCTTGTGCCAAGAGAGATTAGCAGTCAGGGTAATCCCAAAAGAGATATATCGTCTTCCTAGAAATCAGAGTGTCATCAAAGATAAGTGTAGGAGCAGAAGAATCCTTTTTGCAAGATATAAGACAAGACTGAGTTTTAGAAGGACTTAAATCAACTAAGCTGTCTTTGCTCCACTGAAGAATTACCTAGAGATCAGAATTTAAGGAATTGGTAGCGGATGTTCGGGAAGTTGAAGCTGATTGAGCCGGGCAAGGTTTCGCAAACTGGAAAGTGGAATGCAATGTGCTATCATTGGCAAAACTATGGATAGGATTTCCAGTCAATGGAAGAAGGTCATTAATATACAAGAGGAAAATAGTGGGGGAAAGAACTTAAACTTGGGGGACACCAGCATTAGCAGGGAAGTTAGAAGACAGAGAGTCATCTATCATCACCCTCAGTGAGCTATCAGAGAGAAAACTGGATAAACAATTACAAAAAACAGTTGGCAAATCATAAGATGGATGTTTAGAAGACCTTTATGCCAAACACGATCGAAAGCCTTTGAGATGTCAAGAGAAACTGCTTGTGTTTCACCAAACTTTACCATTGAATTTGTCCATAGATAGGTAACAATAAGCCAGAATATCACTAGTGGATTGACACTGATGGAGTCCATACTGGCAATCGTTGATCAGATGGAAGGTTTCTAGATAGTTTAAGAGTTGGCAGATAATTGATTTCTCCATTACTGTAGAAAGAATAGAAGTAATTGCAATGGATCAATAACTGGATGGGAGGGATTTGTCACCCTTTTTAGGAACTGGCTGGATATGAGCAAACTTCCAAGCAGAAGGAAAAACATATTTGGAATAAGAAAGTGTAAAAAGGCGGCAAAGAACAGGAGTGCACATTTTGATAACAATTGGAGAAATACCATCAGGACCCAGGGCTTTCTTAGCATCAAGGTTAATCAAAATCCTTCTGACATCCTTTTGACTGAACACAACAGGAGGCACTGAATGGACCATGCTGGGAATGGTGGGAAGTGTTTTACCAAGATCATTAATACATGAGTTGGAAGAAAAATGGGATGCTAGCAGGTCAGCTTTATCCTTGGCTGAAGTGACAATAGAACCATCTGGTTTTGACAGAGGTGGGAGTAGTGATGGGCAAAAGTTGTGGCCAATAGTTTTGGTAAGAAGAGACCAGAATGCTCGGCTACCATTAAGACAAGAAGCAAGTTTTCTACTCTTAGCCTGTTCAAAATCTAGTTTGGAGTGATTAATAACTGCTTTACAATTGTTGCGAGCTCTGACGTAGGCAGAAAATGAAACTGAAAAATTGGAAACAATCAATTATGATATGCAACATTCTTCTCTTGAACAGCGTTAGCACATTTATTGGAAAACCAAGGTTTAGATAAAGAATGAGATTTTAAAGTGGAGTGTGGAATAAAGGATTCCATTCCTTCAAGAATAATTTCACTGACACGATCTGAGCAAACATCGACAACAGAAGTTTTGAAACAGTATTTCGACCAAGGAAAAGAAATCTCGCAGGTCATCCCATTTTGCATTCTTGTAATGCCAAACAACATGAGGTTGGGAACAGTCATGAGATAAACACTCCATTGGAGAAAAGACAATCACCAAGTTGTGATCTAAGGTGCTTAAAGGAACGCTCACTTCAGCCATGTACTAAGAAGGGTTGTTTGTGAAAAAAATATTGGGCGCGTTGGCTCTATGGTTAGGATTGTCTAGTATTCTGGTAGGTAAATGAACAATCTTTGCAAGGGCATTAGTAATTGCAAAAGCCTCAGCATCTTGACGAGCTGGGTCTCTCTGACTAGAAAATGGAAGCCAGCTGGAGTTGTAAACATTAAAATTACCTCGCTGTTAAGAAAGTTGGACTGGAGAAAGTCAAGCTGCAAAGAGAGGAAGCCAATCAGTTCCAAGTGATTAGTGGAGTTGGGAGAACATTAGAGACAACTGAATTTGACAGAATGAGGTAGAGAGATTTTAAGCTGGAGAAGGTTGAAAAGAGGAGATTCCAAATTACTAAGTCTCTGACACGGAGTATCGGAACGGACATATGCACAAGTACCACCTTTGAGGCGAAAGGAATCATACAGAGAATAATTTGGGCATCTGAGATGAGTAGTAGTTGAATCAACTGATAACTGAGATTCTGTTAGAAAAAGTACATGGGGTTTGGCAGACTTTAAGTGGAAATGGACATCATTGAGATTAGAACTGCATCCACATATATTTGTGAAATGAACTAGGAAGTGTTTGGGAGGTTTAGATCTTTTCACAGATAAGTTTGCTCTATTAGTTTGACAATTCATGGTGTATTCAATAGTAAGAAAAAGTAGGGGGGTACGGCTTATACATGGTAAGAATATACCCAGATCCTTGACGTAATGTGGCCATGACAATGACCCACCCCCCCCGAATACACACTACTCGGACTCCTTCCAGTCACTATCTGGCAAAGTAGAGGCAGCAAGCTTATACACTAGTTGATCCAGAAGCCTCGTAGAGAGTTAACAATAGGTTCGTTCCAGTGTACTAACTAGGGGCTGGCCTGCGAACACCGTTTCAGAGCTGTACCCTCAAAATGTAAGGAAGTTTGGATCTTGCCATGGTGTTCGTCATAACTCCAAAAGACATCAATCATACTGCATGATGGAAGAGATGAGGGAGGGTTGACTGGAACTTTGCTGTGGAGACTAAACATGAGTTCCACCACTTCAAGCCTCCAATAAGCAAAGAGGTGGTATTGCACCAGTTGATGGGAGTCATCTACCACCTAGTATAGCATTCCTCCGTGTAGTGTGGGTGGCACACCACAACCCCTACTTACATTGGTTCGCACCTGTGTGGTCACCAACAGTGTGCTTGCACATGGGGTTATACCCAGGATTACTAACAGTCCCCGAGGCGCACTATAGCCCCAGCAGCTCGTGCGCCATTAAACCCCCATCACAACAACAACAACAACAACAACTAACAGTCCCACCAAGGTGCAAGCATATGATTTGGCTGTCACAGACCAGACTTCACAGAAATTAGGGGACTTGAGTGTCACCCGAATATCAGTTCCATCAGCATTTTAGACTCCCAGGTAGCAAGCACAGCTTGTCTGGCATATCTGAAAGAATGTCTGCGACAGCCTCAAGGATCCAAGGAATGTGCATTATTGATAATAAACAAAACTTTACCAGCTTTACCCTGATTTTCTCTATGCCTTTTCACACTTGGAATAAAATCTTGTCTAAACCAATCCAAAAAAAGTTGGAATTCATTCAAGCATTTTTCTGTCCTTTATATCGTACTGGTAAGCACTTTACACCTTTTAAGCATTTTGGATTCTTGGATTTCCCAATCACCAACATAGGTAAAACATGCTGTCCACTTGCATTTGCTCAAATCATAACTGTAACATGCTGTTTGTTAGCTTTTAAACAAGGAGCAGCCATTTCTTGTCGTAATGCAAGTAATTTAAGGGGCTTAGAAGGAAACAGGTATCCTGTGTGTTATCAGACGCTCAGCCTAAAACATTGATGGATCCAATATCTCTCTATTACAGAAGATTTAGGAGAAGTCCGGTTGGCCTGCCTCTCTAAAATCCACTCATGCAAACCTTCTCGATGGTAAGCCCTGTCACGTCACTTAGGCGGCAACGAACGTGTACAGTGGTTCTCTTCAAGACGCCTGGTCAGCGTGAAGAGGAAAAGACCAAACCCTCCAGCATATGACAGCACAACAATACAAATGGCCCTCAGTCCCCAGCAGCTTTCACTCTTCCTCTTACGGCAGCGAGAGGATCAGAGTGGAAGCAGAGGGTGCTAAGAATCTCTGGGTACGACCAGGCTGCCATGCACGGAAACTGAACTTGGCCTGTTATAACGTACGATCACTCATCGGTAAAGACAGGATATTAGAGCTGGAAAAGGAATTAGAAAATGTGAATTGGAATATCATCGGTTTGGCTGAAACAAGAAGAAGAAGAAATGAATCACTTATAAGTTTATCAAGTGGAAATCTGCTGTACACCAATGGAAACAGTGAAAGGAGTGAAGGTGGAATTGGGTTTCTGGTCCATAAAGATTTTAAAACAACATTTTGGAATTCAAAAGTACATCACCAAGGGTGTCAAGACTAATACTCAAGATTTCTAAGAGGTACAAGCTAAAGATTAATGCACCAACATCGAGCCATGATGATGAAGAGGTTGAAGAAATGTACACTGAAATTGAGTCTTCTAGATGAGCAGAAAACCCACTACACTATTATTATGGGGGACTTCAATGCTAAGGTTGGAAAAAGGCAAAACAGCGCAGAAAGATGAACTATAGGAAATTTTGGAATTGGTGAAAGAAATAAAAGAGGTGAACGACTTGTGGAATTTGCAGAATCTCAAGGACTGTCAGTAATGAACACGTTTTTCAAGAAAAGAGTGAACAGAAAGTGGACATGGAAGAGTCCAAATGGATTAACAACTAATGAAATTGACTTCATCCTCACTAACAGAAGATATATTGTGAATGATGTTACCGTCCTGAATAAGGTAAATGTTGGAAGTGATCACAGAATGGTAAGATGTACACTTGATATAGATGTAGGAAAGGAAAAAACTGACTCGAGTAAATAATACAAAGGTCTTTGAGATAACAGAGGAGAAAAAGCAGTATGTACTGGAACTTAAGAAGAAGGTTGAGCTTCTGCAGACTTCTCAGCACCAAGATATTGAAGAGGAATATTACAACTTTCTGAAAGTGATAAAGCACAAGAAACCTATAGGGAAAAAGAAATCCAAAGAAGAAAAAATTATTCAAGAAACACTTGTCATGATTAAACGAAGACGACAAATGAAGAGCACGAAGAACACTGACAGGGAGAAAATTGAGTATACTGAGTTATGCAAAGCCATTAGGAAAGAGACTCAGAGAGGACATAAGATTTAACACAAGAAAAGTAGAACAAGCATTAAGAGAAAACAAAGGATTTAAATCAGCAGCCATGAGCAGTAATACAGAAAGACAAATGATACTGAAACTGAAGAACAGCGATGGTGTACTTATAAACAGCACAGAAGGCATAATTCAAATAGCAGAAGACTACTATAGAGAATTATACAAGGAGCGAGGGAATGATACCAGCAGTGGGGAAGATGGATTGCAAAGTAGCAACACATACGACATACCCGATATTCTTCCTGATGAGGTAGAACATGCATTGAAGAAAATGAAGAATCGGAAAGCCCCGGGGGATTTGGACTTACTGTAGAGCTGTTAAAATTGGGAGGAAGAGACATAACACAAAAACTGGCAAGGCTCTTCACAAAGTGCATTAGAAAAGGTGTGACGCCTAAGCAGTGGAATAATGCAATCATAGTTTTGCTGCATAAGAAAGGAGATAAATCAGAAATTGGAAATTATAGACCAATTAGCTTGTTATCCCACATCTACAAGTTGTTCACAAGGGTCATTACTAACAGATTAGAAAGAATACTTGATGAGAATCAACCGAAAGAGCAAGCTGGCTTTAGGACAGGATTATCAACTATGGATCACCTTCACGTAATATCACAGCTAATGGAGAAAGCAAATGAATATAAAACACCATTATGCCTGGCATTTGTGGATTATGAAAAGGAATTTGACTCCATACAGCATAAGGCAATGTTTCAGGCACTGGAAAGACAAGGCATAGATACCCCATATATTATGATTTTGAAGAAAATATATGAGAGTGCTACCTCCTTTATTAGACTAGACAAAGACAGTAGGAAATTTAAAATTGAGAAAGGAGTTCGACAAGGAGACACAATATCTCCGAAGCTGTTTACTGCTGCCCTTGAGGAAGCTTTCAGAAGATTAGACTGGTCGCAGAAAGGAGTCAATGTGAATGGAGAGTACCTAAACCATTTACGATTTGCAGATGACATTGTGGTCATAAGCCACGATCCCAAAGAATTAGAGGAAAATCTTAATCAGTTATGCACAGTTAGTAAGGATTTTGGACTAAAGATGAATATGGCTAAAACAAAAGTAATGATGAACAAGTGTGCCACAGAAAGGGAAATAATGATTGAAGCAGCAGTAATTGAAAAGGTGGAGTCATATACTTATCTGGGACAAGTTATTAGCTGTAATAATGATAAATGGCTGGAAGTCAAGAGAAGAATAAATTTTGGATGGATAGCATTCAGGAAATATAGTCACATACTGAAGAGCAATATCCCAGTTTGCCTGAAACGTAAAATAATGAATCAATGTATACTCCCCACCATGACTTATCGAAGTGAAACTTGGGCACTCACCAAAAGAATGGAAGAGAAGCTGAGAACTACACAGCGAAGAATGGAACGAATTATACTGGGAAGCAGACTGTTAGATAAGAAGAGAAACACATGGATTAGGCAGCAAACTCAAGTAAAGGACATTCTTATCAAAACTAAAGAACTAAAATGGTCTTGGGCTGGACACATAGCTCGAAGATATGATGACAGATGGACTAAGAAAATAACAGAATGGTACCCAAGAGGAGCTAGAAGAAAACCTGGAAGACAAAGGCAGAGATGGATAGATGAAATTCATGAGTTTTTGGGTAGTAAATGGATGGCCAGTGCTCAAAACAGAAGGAACTGGAAAGTTGCTGGAGAGGCCTTCATCCTGCAGTGGATTGAAAATGGCTGATGATGATGAACTTCCAAATAATACCAGTTTCATCTGCATTGTAAACGTCATCCTTTGAAAACCTTCGTTCTTTGTCATTTTCAGAAAAGGCTCTTTAAAAGCTTCTGCTTCCAGGACATCACCTGATAAAGCTTCTCCTCGAATTTCATGCTCTCTTATACTGTGGTGAGATTTGAAAATTTTCAGCCATCCTGTACTGGCTTTAAATTCAGATTCAATTGTAATGCTTTTTGCATAACAGAGGTCCATCTAGGTTCATCTTGACTTCTCTTTTGTAGAAATCATAAATAAACAGCGTCTTCTAATTTCTCATCACTAGCTTTTTTCATAGTTTTCCTTTTTTAACAGCCATATTCATTGTCTAACTTTGAAGAAAACTTCAAATTTTCATTTTTTTCTGCTCTTTATGTCATATATGGCTGCTTTACCACCGTTAAAAATCTTAGCAAGAGATACACCAGTTTTGCCCCTTTCCAATCTATTAATAATTGTTATCTTGTCTTCTATTGACAGTTTCATTGTAACCATTGCAGTTTCTTTTGCCTGTAGGTGCCGTTATTAACACAAAGGGGCAGCAGTATTAAAATTAAAAAGCAAAATGACACAGTATTTCACTTTGAAATAGCCACAAACAAAAACTCACATATTGAGTGATTAGAAACAAAACACCTGAAATAACCTCACACTGCAGTGGCTCGCAGCAGACTGAGTGAAAGCTAACCTCCACCACCACCATACTCCCGCACTCAGAACGGTACAACAGAATGAAGCAACAAGGTCACGGGAGATTATCTGGTCCACACAGTAGTTAAAGCCAACATTTGATTTTTAACTCCTGTAACAACAAATTAAGACTATTTCCATGAAATACTGCATACACCGATGAGTCAAAACATTATGAACACCTACCTAATATGATGTTGGTCCTCCACATGCAGCCCAAACAATCGTACACAGCGAGGCATGGATGCTACAATATTTCTAAATGTGTCTTGTGGTATCTGGTACCAACATGTAACCAGCAGATCCTTTAATTCCTGTAGGGGTCTGTGGTTGAGACGCCGCAGATCACAGTTGCTGTTCCAACATAAACCACAGATGCTGGATGGGATTGATGTCTGGAGAATTTAGAAGCCAGGGCAATACCTGGAAGTCTTCCTCATGTTCCTAGACTGGGTCGCGGTGTGGCATGGCATATTATCCTGCTGAAAGACGGCACTGCCAGAGGGAAGACTGTTGCAATGAAAGGATGTATCTGGTCTGTGTCCTATCTACTATATGTGTCCTTATTTATACTTGAGGAAAATCTAATCCACGCTTCTTTCTTTGCATTTCTTCTTATTTTATGGAACTTGGCTTTCAGTCTTTTGAAGTTAATTAGGTTACTATTTGTGGGGAATTTACGAAATAAATTCCAAGATCTAGTTTTTTCCTGTTTCGCATGCATACAATCTTGGTTCCACCAGTGGTTACTGTGTTTCCATTTCCCCGGTAAAGATTTTGGTATTGGAATGGTAGCAGCTAGTTGTTGTTGTTGTTATTTGGTTTTTAGGAGCATTAGCAACTAAGGCCATATTGCTCCGGTGCGGTGGTCATTCCCTGACCTTGCCGCATGCTCCGTATTTGGTGGTGATGGGCTCGAACCCCGGTCTAATCAAGAAGCGTGTGCTACGCACTGCTGCTCCTTCCCACCTGGCTACAGAGGCGCCAAGGTAGCAGCTAGTAATATTTGACTAGTAATGTGTTCGTGACATTTTCTATGGTCTGAGATTGTATTATTTTATTCACTCCAGTGTGCCCTACGGAATTTCCAAAGAATTGGCAGGTGATCACTGTTCAGTGGATTTTCAAGAACAGACCACTCCATAATAGCATATATGGAGGGAGAACAGATCTATTGAACTCATGGATCCAGTTGAAAAATGAATGTAGGTTGGCTCACCAGTATTTCAAATGGTGAGTTTATAAGCATCAAGAAAGGATTTTATTAGCTTACCTCTCTTGTCAATTGTTGGAGATCCCCACAGCAAATGATGTGCATTGAACCATGGTTAGCATGGGTACTCAGAGCGGTTACGCAGCCCCATTTTTGGCAGTGTTCGATGTACTGTATTGCGACAGATTACTCCAGTCACCAGCATTCCAATTACCGACTAGTTGCGCCACAGTCACTCTTCTGTTGCCACTTACTATCCAGGAGAGCCTTCGCTCACCTCGAGCATTGATGAGCCGTGGTCGTCCAACACCTCGCCAGCGATTCATGGGTTCCCCCTCCTCGGACCACTTTCAGTAGGTACTAACTATGGCTGACTGTAAGCATCCCACCAGCTGTGCCATTTCAGATATGCTCTGACCCAGTCGTCTGGCCATTACAATTTGGCCTCTGTCAAATTCGCTTAAGTCTGCTGCCTTTTCCATCTGAAGAACAAGAGTAACACTGATTAACAGAGCTCAGTATCAGGTGCTTTTTATACTGTGTCCCAACGCATGCCATAGTTCACCTGCAGTTGCTTCGATTTGTATAACGACTTGCTGGTAATAATGATTTGGCTCATCGGTATATCTTCAAATAAATAATCGGAAACGAATGCATCAAGCTGCAGGAGTAATAACAACCTTTTTCAGCATAACCAGTTCACTAAAAATAGATACTGTAATTTTTTTTGGGGGAGGCGGTGGTTCGGATAATCAACGTTGTACTAAATTTTTTTTTTTTGCACCATCTTTCAAAATATGCTGCTGGTGCTCATGGTTAGAAGTATTATTGAATGTAAACTTGGGAGAAAAAAAATCATTTTAGGCCAAACAAGAGATAATGGGATCAAATATTTGTACTAAAACAAAAACCTATATTTAGGATTTCCCAATTTTTGAAAAAAAAAGTTTGTATAAAAAATGACAAATCTGCACTGAGGATAGAAGAAAGCATTAGAAAGTGGTTTAAGGTTAAACTTAGAGTGAGGCAGACTGTACCAAATCTTTTTATAATTTTCATAAACCATTAATTAAAATAATTATAATTGTTATATGTTATATTTAATGTTAAGTGAGATAGAAATCAATTATGTATATTAATAATGAGGCAGTAAGTGAACTAAAATGACAAAGGTTGTAAAAAATTTGCCCTGAAAATTAATTACATAAAACAAAAGGAATGAAAATTGGAAGAAATTATCAATTATGTATATTAAGAAATGGTCTTTAATGAAGATGGGAAATTAGAATATTCTGTTTGATTACCTTTACCTGGAACCATTTATTACTGTTTTTCCAACATAAAGAACAACAAAACAAGGGTATGATAATATGAATTTTATGTCATATTTGGATACAAGATAACTAAAGTAACAGGCAATAATTTATACTGACTTCTGTTTTAACTGATGTTCAAATATCACTAGCATGGGCACTTAGAGCAGTTACCCAGCCCCATTTTCAGCAGAGTTCGATGTACTGTGTTATGACAGATTACTCCCATCACCAGAATTCCAATTACCGGTTAGTACAGTCACCACACAGTGTTTAAATGTAAGTGTTATGAAATTTAAGCAACTAAGTTTTTACTAGTACCTGTCTTTTATGCTTTCCTCTCACAATCATGACATATCCTGGCTCTTTCCGTGGAATAACTGTTTCTAACATTTTAGGATGAACATCTGTGGATAAGAAATTTCAGTTTATTTTAGAGATGTGCACATTTATTAAACTTAAAGCATATTAGCATATTACATAAAATATTTCAGTAGTATACAAGCCAAATTATCTCTCTCTTCCACCTCTTGTCATAGATAATCCAAATTCACCGGTTATGGGGGGGGGGGACAAGGACAGATTTCTTAAACTGAACCTATTCTGTTTTTAGTAAATGTGCACCAGTTGTCTGAAGGTAAGAATTATGGCGCATTGAAATTACGGCTTAAGCATAGCAAAGGTAAGTTAATATTACTTTTAGTATATAAATTTCCAGCTATTGCATTTCAAACTACAGGGCAATTCAAAAACAGCTTAACAACTTTTTAAGAAAACTTCACGTATTTCAGATTAATAAAACACTCAAAGCACTAAACGAAAACCAAAATATTGATGAATATAGTACTCAACTGACTACCACGATCCATACTGCATACATTTCAACACAAGTCAATGTCTAGTCACAATAACTCAGGTAGTACACGATCAGCAGCGATTCTGATTCTGTTCTTTAAATCATGTAAATCTGCTAATAATGGTAGGTGATGAACCTAATCCAAGCACTACCATTTTCTCAAAATTCTCCATATTGCAGGATGAAGTACTGAGAGTTTATTAAGGTTGATATACAGTAGCATAGGTGGAGAGTGGGGGGAGACAGTGCAAATTTTAAGTTTGGGAGCTGGATTCATGATCCTTTGTTAGCTGCTAGAGGAAACTTTGTTGCAGCCCTGGGGGCTGGTCTTGAAGAAAGGTAAGTTTTCACCTGTATAGTCCAGAAAAAATTAACAAATTTTTCTAAGAATGTGATTATAGGAAATGCATGGAGCAAAATAATGTTGGCAAAACTGTTGCCAAAATTCATTTAAGGCATGTTTTAAACAGAGTGGGTCCTCAGAGGTGCAATTCACACATCTGTCTAAGCTCTATCAGTCCATATAATTTGGGGGAGGATTCACCCCCCCCCCACAAGGCGTTTCACCAGTTCATTACATGTACGCTACATTTCTGCTGATTTTCTAGAACCTCAAACAAAAGCCATCCTCAGGTTTTCCAAAGTTTCATCACTCACACGTAGTCTTCCAATTTTTTTTGGCACATAGAAAAGAACAGGCTATATGAACAAAATTTCCCACATCAGCCATAAATGGAATATCTATTGGGAAGCTATTTTCTGTACCATTTATAGCAAATTCATTGAACTTGCATGGTGGACTTGGATTGGTTGAAGAGGGAAAATGTATAACACTCATTCTGCTCCAATGAATGATTTTGCTTTTTACACTACATGCATGCCAACTACTGGTGAAACTACTAATCACCAATAAAAATTACAAGACCATATTTCATTCAGTTCTTGGTTGTTTTATGAAGATCAAAAATACACTAGTCATAGGCTTACAAAGTTGTGAGGCTAATTTTGAACTGCCCTCTATTTCAACTGTTTCATTATAATATGGTTTCTCAATTCTTATTTAATACACCAATATTATAATATTTATATTCCTTACATCTGAAATTTACCAAGGACTTGAGTCAATTAAAAATGATCCCAATTGCTATTCAGGTATTTTGATGAAACATTAGGGTTAATAACACAAAGAAATAAAAAATGAGAAAATTAATATGCAGACTAAAAATCATGAGAAGTAGCCTGAACATAATAAAACACAAACAAGATCACACTTGGACCAATGAAGATAATCTGAAATATGACAATACTTATGCTTTAACGAAATGAAAATATCTAATTCTATTCATTATTTTTGTGTTCGTAAAGAATTTCTCTTCACACTGTTCATTTTTAAAGAATTAAAAACAGAAAATTTCAGAAAAGCAACTAGTTATCACTTCTTAAATATTTTTTTGGTATAAACTTTTAAATGAAGAGAAAATAAACAAATATATACCATCTATAAGTTTTCCACTATCTGTCTGGCAGATACAGGAATTATAGTTGGAGACATCATGAATAATCATCTAAAAGTGAAAACAAAAACAAGTACATCGTAAAACAAAGTCATAAAATCATTAAATACTCTTTAATACTTAAAGTAATTTTTTTAAGCACATATGTGATAAGACAGACCTCACAACAAATACTTATACATACAAGGAAGATTTAAAAGCTTCTGAAATCGGGATTCAGATGAGAATATTACAACCATTTTGCAGGTGGTGTGGTGTGGGGGAAGAAAATTGTTAAACACATCCCCCTACATATGGTCACACAGTTTATAAAGTGTTGCCACAAAGTTATTTTTTTATTTTTATTTTTTTGGTAGTTGTTGGCGCATAGGCTTCTGTGGCCATAATGCACCTCCAAAGGTTTTTGCAGTACATTGATCCAAGCCCGAGGCGGGAATCGAACCCGCGACCTTTGGGTTGCCAGGCAGGCACTTTACCCACCTGGCTAGCCCGGTCGGCCCACAAAGTTATGACAGCAATTTGATTTCATTATATAGAGTGACTGGGTGTCACCTGTAGAGACAGGTTCTGATGTTTTTCGTCATTCATCAGCAATATTCCAGTAAAAACTGGATTAATCTACTGCCTAGCTAATGAAAAGTAAAGATACGCATTTTTTCTTTTTGTATTGGAAACGAGTGAATTTTTGTAAAGCAAAATGTGAATTTTTGACAGAGAAATAGTTCATTTCAATTAAAATCTATATCTGCTTCTCCCTGTGCTTATAGATCTCACTTAAAAATACATTATCATTACTCTAATATATTAGAAAACAGGCCTTGCACGTCGGGTTGCATATCAACCCAATGACCGACTAAATGTTTAAAATAAATTTATTAAAATAAATAAATGATATATACATAAGATTAAACAGAGATAAAAGTGTTAAAATACATAGATGCTTTCGAGACGAAGCGCCTCTTCATCAGCTAGTCGGTGAATGGTGTACTTCAGTATATATTGATGGTTACAATAGCAAACGTCAGCTGGGCATGATGCTAGCAGGTCAGCTGGGCTGACCTGCTAGCATCCCATTTTTCTTCCAACTCATGTATTAATGATCTTGGTAAAACAAGTCCCACCATTCCCAACTCGCTCCATTCAATGCCTCCGGTGGTCTTCCATCAAAAGGATGTCAGAAGGATTTTGACGAATCTTGATGCTAAGAAAGGTCCAGGTCCCGATGGTATTTCTCCACTGGTTCTCAAAACCTGTGCTCCTGAACTTACTCCTATTCTTTGCCGCCTTTTTTCACTTTCTTATTCCAAAGGTGTTTTTCCTTCTGCTTGGAAATTTGTTCATATCCAGCCAGTTACCAAAAAGGGTGACAAATCTCTCCCATCCAATTATCGTCCCATTGCAATTACTTCTACTCTTTCTAAAGCAATGGAGAAATCAATTAACCGCCAACTCTTAAACTACCTAGAAACCTTCCATCTGATCAACGATTGCCAGTATGGATTCCGTCAGTGTCGATCCACTGGTGATATTCTGGCTTATGTTACCCATTTATGGACTAATTCAATGGAAAAGTTCGGTGAAACACAAGCAGTTGCTCTTGACGTCTCAAAGGCTTTTGATCGTGTTTGGCATAAAGGTCTTCTAAAGAAGCTTCCATCTTAGGTTTGCCAACTATTTTTAGTAATTGGTTATCCAGTTTTCTCTCTGATTGCTCACTGAGGGTGATGGTAGATGGCTCTCTGTCTTCTAACTTCTCCACTAATGCCGGTGTCCCCCAAGGTTCAGTTCTTTCCCCCACTCTTTTCCTCTTGTATATTAATGACCTTCTTCCATTGACTGGAAATCCTATCCATAGTTTTGCCAATGATACCACATTGCATTCCACTTTCCAATTTGAGAAACCTTGTCCTGCTCAATCAGCTTCAACTTCTCGAAAATCTGCTACCAATTCCTTAAATGCCGATCTTCAGGTAATTCTCCAGTGGGGCAAAGACAACTTAGTTGATTTCAACCCTTCTAAAACTCAGAGTCTGGGTGCGAGGTTAGCCTGTGCGGACGGAGCTCCTTGAAGCTCTTGGAACAGAAGTTTTTCCTGATTTATTTTCTGATTTATTAGCTTAAATTGTCATATTTACTTATTTTCTAGAGTAGCTTTATATTCCTAGTTACGATACTTAGTTTAAAGTGTAACTTATTCAGAGATTTTGTAGGTATTACTTAGTATCGGTAACGGTATCAAATCCACGTGTTACAAATTGAACGAGAGGTCTTTTTTTTTTAACCAAATTTAGTCGATTTATTAACCAATTGTTATATCAAATTATCTTCTATAAGGAGATTATAGACCTAGTCAGGATCCTTAGTTTATTCTAAATTGAGATAGCGAGATTTGGAAGCTAATCAATACTAATCAATCAATACTCAGAGATTTTGTAGGTATTACTTAATATCGGTAACGGTATCAAATCCACGTGTTACAAATTGAACAAGAGGTCTTTTTTTTTAACCAAATTTAGTCGATTTATTAACCAATTGTTATATCAAATTATCTTCTATAAGGAGATTATAGACCTGGTCAGGATCCTTAGTTTATTCTAAATTGAGATAGCGAGATTTGGAAGCTAATCAATACTTACGAGTCCGTAGAAGTACCGTTCGAGAATTCCCGCCATTTTTACACGATAGCATAAGCTTAGTGTAGTATAGTGCATAATATAATATTGTCAATTAATCAGTAAATCTATTAATCTTGATAAACTTTATTGTCAATTAAATTGTATTTTTAACTCTATATATATATATAACGACTTAATCGTAACAAATAATTAATACATAACTATAGTGGTACACGTGATACGGAAGTTGTATAAAGGGAACTCGTAGAAAACACTAGATACCGAAAAAAAAAATATAACATAACTGTTTTGGGATATAACTTAAGGATTTAATTTTTGTTTTGAAATTTTATTGAATTAAATCGGAATCATGACTCTGACCAGAGCAACAAAGCAAAAGGCTCAAGCTAATGGGAGTGCTGTGGTTCAGGGGAGAACTGAGGGGGGGCAGTTGCCCTCTGAATCACAGTCTTTTAAAATGCACTGTTTGCTTGATGTTTGCGGAGCAGTTGGGTACGGGACATGATACTGCCAAGGGGGATGTCTTTGTGTGTGCATGATGTAAGGAGTGCAAGGAAATCAGGCGACAACTCAGCGTTGTTATGGGCCTTTATGAGAGCTTGAAGGACAGGGTGGATGCCCTCGAAGGAAATAAATTGAGGGGCCCATCAAGCTCTCAGCTGCCCACATCAACGCCAGGGCCTGCACTTGGTCATCAGGCAACACAGAGGCAGCCCCGTAGGCAGAATGCGCTGGTCCCACAGGAACTAGTAGTTGTTGGTGACTCTATTGTCAGGGAAACGGGGAACATGCTTAGTAAAAAGGATAGGTGGAATAGGACCAGGGTATGTCTGCCAGGGGCAAAGGTTGATGACGTTGTAGAGCGGATATCATCTTTTAAGGGCACAAAAGGTGATATAGTTGTACACGTTGGCACTAATGATATTAAGAGTAGGAGACCGGCGGAATTACTTAGCAAGTACAGGTCACTGTTGAAAAAAAGCCGTGAATTAGGGTTGAATTTGAAAGTGTCTGCAATTCTGCCCAGACACGATAGGAGGGAGTATATGATGAGAGCCTTGTCGATCAATTCGGCCCTGGAGGGATTGTGCAAGGCTCAAGGGGTAGAATTTTTTTCAGCCTGGACCCGACTTGTTAACAGGAGAGATTGCTTCTACAGGGATGGGATACACTTAAATAGAAAGGGTGCAAGAATTTTTGCTGATGCTGTCGAGACAGTGTTAGGTGGGTCGGAAAACTGCTAGTTGGGGGGGGGATACAAGGACTAATAGATTAACAGCAGCCAATGGCAGAGGTGGAAGTGATTCTTGCACTGCTTCTATTGAAATGAGCAGAAGCCTGAAAAACAAGATGCAGGATATTTCAGAGACTGCTGGGAGTCACTGCGGTACAAGTAAACACATGGGTTGTGTTAGGGTAGCTAAGAATAGAAACAGGTGCATGTATACCTGCGTGTACACCAATGCTAGGAGTTTGGTAAATAAATTTGATGAATTTGAGGTATTGCTCAAAACATCAAAGGCAGATATTGTTGGGATATCAGAGACGTGGTGTCACACAGATATAAGTAATGCGGAACTGGAATTTGGAGAATACAATGTGTATAGAAAGGATAGACAGGACAGGAGGGGAGGAGGGGTTATGCTATTAGTTAAGAAACACATAAAGTCCAAGGAAGTGAAGCCAGTCGACATCGATGGACAGGGCAGTGTCGAGTCAGTTTGGTGTGACATAAGCATAGGGAAATCAAAATTGTGAGTAGGAGTGTGCTATAGGCCTAATGACTCTGATGAGTATAATAAGATATTGTACAGGGAAATAGAGTGGGCCAGTAAATCAGAGAGTCTTATAATGGGGGATTTTAATTTCCCAGATATTGACTGGAATTTATGGGTTGGTCACTCGCACACTAGCAAGGCTTTTGTGGATTTATTGGATGATTGTTTTCTACATCAGCATGTTCTTGAGGCAACAAGAGGGAGCAATACTCTTGATCTGATTATCAGTAGTGATTCTTCATGCATTAAGAATCTGCAGATAAATGAACCACTAGGTGGCAGTGATCACAGTGTGTTGAAGTGGGATTTACTCAAGGAGGTAACTACCATCAGAGGTAAAGGGAAGGGTTTTTGTTTTCATAAAGGTGACTATGATGGTCTGAGACAGTATTTAAATTCTTTACAGTGGGACCAACTGATGATGTTACCAATAGCAAACTCAAAATGGGAAGCATTCAAGGAACTAATCTTGGAGGCTACCAGGCTTTACATACCAACTAAGAAATATTGTTCAAGGTTTAGGCTTAAATGGTTGTCAGATGAACTAATGAGACATGTGGCAGAGAAGAAAAATGCATGGGATACAAAAAAATTAATGGGTGACATGGAAGCCTATGATATATATAAGCTGGTCTGTAACCAAGTCACAAAGGAGATTAGGCAGGCAAAGGCAGACTATGAAAAATCCTTGGCAAAGGATGCAAAGAAAAACAGAAAAGAGTTCTTTACATATTTAAACTCAAGAAGGAAAGGGATGAATCAGATTGGTCCACGGGATATTGAAGGTTCAACAGCTGAGGATCCTGCTCAGGTGGCTAACAATCTAAACGAGTATTTTGCATCTACATTCATGCATGAGGAGTTATTCAGGAAGGAGAATGATGTAGGTAAAGTAAACATTGGCAGTGAGCTGGATGATTTTGTAATAACTGAGAGGAAAGTGGAGGAGAGATTGTTGAGGATAAACATAAAAAAGGCACCTGGGGTGGATGGGATCTATCCAGTTATATTAAAGGAGGCAGCAAAGGAAGTAAGCAAACCCCTAGCCATAATTATGAGAGCTTCTTTGGACTCAGGGGAGGTACCCATAGACTGGAGATGTGCAAATGTAACCCCAATTCACAAAGGAGGATCAAAGGCTGACACAAGTAATTATAGACCTGTTAGTTTAACTTCTGTTCCAGGTAAATTAATGGAGGCACTGGTTAAAGAAGCACTGCAGGATCATCTAGACAAGAATTCAGTTATAGCTCAGACGCAGCATGGTTTTGTTAAGGGTAGGTCTTGCCTGACCAATTTGATTGGATACTATGATGTAGTCACAAAAGAACTGGATGCAGGGAATAACTTTGATATTATATATTTGGATCTTAGAAAGGCTTTTGATACTGTTGCACATGGAAGACTGCTGCACAAATTGGAGCAGTGTGGCATTGGAGGCAAATTGCTGCTATGGATAAGGGGATGGTTGAGTGGCAGAAGACAGAGAGTGGTAATCAATGGACACTGCTCAACGTGGACTAATGTTATTAGTGGAGTTCCTCAGGGTTCAGTGTTGGGTCCGTTGTTGTTTTCGGTGTTTATGAATGATATTGATGATGGGATATCAAGTTTAATGTCCAAGTTTGCAGATGATACAAAGGTTGGCAGGGTTGTTAAGGACACTTCTGATGCTATGCTGCTGCAACAGGATCTGGAAAGGTTGAACAGATGGGCTGAGAGGTGGCAAATGAAGTTTAACATTGACAAATGTAAAGTACTACATATGGGAAACAGTAACCCCAGAGCAACGTATCAACTCTGCGGTACTACACTGACAGTGGTGGAGAATGAAAAGGACCTGGGGCTAATTGTGCAGGCAGATATGAAGTTCTCTGAGCAGTGCAGACGAGCTGCAAGCGTAGCTCATGGTGTCTTGTCAATGATATACAGGAATTTTTCTAGCAGGGATAAGGAGGTGATTATTCCCTTGTAAAAGCAATGGTTAGGCCACATCTTGAGTACTGTATACAGGTCTGGAGGCCTCATTTCAAGAAGGATGTAGAGCTGGTGGAACGGGTACAGAGAAGGGCAACAAGATTAGTGAATGGAACAAAGGGTTGCTCTTACGAAGAAAGGCTTAAGTTTTGCAAATTACAGAGTCTGGAGACTAGGCACCGGCGAGGTGATCTGACAGAGGTGTATAAGGCTTTGAATGGTTTGAGCATGCTCAATGCCAATGGGATTCTTCATCTTGCTCAGAATAATCACCTCAGAGGGCATAAATTCAAATTGAGGAAGGACGGATGTCGGATAGATGTGCGGAAATTTGCCTTTGGCCAGCGGGTGGTTGGTTGGTGGAACCGACTTCCATCACTTGTTGTTGAAGTTGATAGCCTAAACAAATTTAAAGCTCAACTGGACAGGTATTTCGAACGAACGGAGGGGTGAAATGGGAGTGGTGTGTGTTTTTTTTTTTTTTTTTTTTTTTTTTTGGCTGATGCTGAATAAGCTTGCTTTCTTGCATCATATGCCTCTACTAATGCTAATGCTATAATTCCTGTTCTCTCTTTCAAAACAGTCTGAACATGTCGTCACCAGCCAACATCCATTTACTGTCCAACTTCAAACTCACAGATCCAACTTTTCATCTTCCTCATTTATTCATTCAACTGCCGTTTTCTGGAACAACCTTCCTTCATATATATTTCCTGAAAATTAGTCTACAGAAGTTCAAGTACAATGTCAACAAATATCTTCTTTCATCTTCTCAACCTCCAACCCAAGCACGGTACTAAGTACTATAGGTTATAATACCTTCCGTGTTTGGGGTTTACATAAAAAAAAAAAAAAAAAAAAAAAAGAGTTAGGTGGGTCGGAAAACTGCTAGCTTGGGGGGGATACATGGACTAATAGATTACCAGTAGATGCTGGCAGATGTAAAAGCGATTCTTGCACTACTTCCATTGAAATGCAATTGAGCAGCAGCCTGGAAAGCAAGGTAATGGGAATTTCCAGGACTGCTGGGAGTCATAGTGGAAGAAGTAAATACATGGGCTGTACTATTCTTGCATGTACACCAATGCTAAGAGTATAGTTAATAAATTCAATGAGCTTAAAGTGCTAGTCAAGACATCAAAGGCAGATATTGTTGGGATATCACAGACATGGTTTCTCAGACATAAGCAGTGCAGAACTGGAATTTGGAGAGTACAATGTGTACAGAAAGGATAGACAGGACAGGAAGGGAGGAAGGGTTATGCTGTTAGTTAAGAAACATAAAATCTAAGGAAGCCATCCAATTGATGTTGGTGGACAATGCAATGTTGAGTCTGTTTGGTGTGACATAAGCACTGGGAAAGGAAAAATAAGAATAGGTCTGTGTTATAGGCCTCATGAATCTGATGAGTATAATGAGCAATTGTGCAGATAAATAGACTGCACTGGCTATAGTGTGCCTATTCGTAGGAATATGTTAGGAAATATTCAGAATTGATACCACTTCAATTTCATTTTAGAAACCTATTCAGAATCGATGACATATTCCAATTTTTTTAAGAAAAGTTCATTAATATTTGCTTCACTGCCAATAATATTCTCTTGTGTTATTGGTTCTTGAAGATTAGTCAGGGCCAATTCTGTCCTGTTGGTACATGACAGTCAATAAGAATGTCTGACTGTTAGATGGGCTGAGCAGTGTGGAGAGTGAAGAAGATCATCATCTGTGAGTAGATGGAGGTGAGTCAGACGAGTATGTCCTATTCTTGCCCATGTAAGTACTACTACTTCTCGTCTCGTCTGAATGATTGAGTGCCAAAATTTTGGGTCCTGTTTCAACTGAAAAACTTTATTATTGGTTTGGGTGTGACAAAGGTCTTTCAACTGTGGAAGGCATGCTGCTTGTATAATGACATTATAGTCAGAGGATGGAATATAGACAGAGGTCAAATCTACAGTTGACAGATTTTTAGTAGATATATCTGCCAGTTCATTCCTCAATTTGAATTTATGCCCCCTCAGGCGTGTAATCTGAGCAAGAGGAAGAATCCCATCAGAATTGAGCCTGCTCAATCCATTCAAGGCCTTATACACCTCAACTGGATCACCTCGCAGGTGTCTAGTCTCCAGATGCTGAAATTTGCAGAACTTAAGCCTTTCTTTGTAAGAGGACACCTTCGTTCCCCTCACCAACCTTGCTGCCCTTCTCACTTGCTCAAGCAACTCTACATCCTTCTTAAAATGAGGTCTCCAGACCTGTACGCAGTACTCAAGGCGTGGCCCGACCGTTGCCTTATACAAAGGGATAATCACCTACTTTTCCCTACTAGCAAAATTCCTGTTTATCATTGACAAGAATCCATGACCTGCTCTGGCAGCCTGTCTGAACTGCTCAGAAAACTTAAAGGTCTTTTTCATTTTCTACCACCCTAAGTTTACTACCACACAGTTGGTATGTTTCTCTGGGGTTACTTCTACCCATATGCCGTACTTTGCATTTGTCAATGTTAAACTTCAGTTGCCACTTCTAAGCCCATCTGCCCAACCTTTCTAGATACTGTTGCAGTAGCACATTGCCATTACTGTCATTAACAACCCTGTCAAACTTAGTATCATCTGCAAACTTGGATATTAAGGCTGATATACCATCATCAATATCATTGATAAATATACAAAACAACAGTGGGCACAATGCCGAACCCTAGGGGACTCCACTAATAACATTAGTCAGCGTACACTGACTAATGTTATTAGTGGAGCACAAAGAGCAGCATACATTGATTAGCACTCTGTCTTCTCCCACTCAACCTCCCCCCCCCCCTTTATCCATTGTAGCAACTTGCCCTTAATACCATACTGCTGCAAATTGTACTCTAATCTTCCATGTGCAACAGTATCAAAAGCTTTCCTGAAATCCAAGTATATGATACCAAAATTATTTTTTGCATCCAGTTCCTTTGTAACCACATCATAGTATCCAATCAAATTTCTCAGACAAGACTTCCCTTAACAAACCCATGCTGTGTCTGAATTATTACTGCAGTCTTGTCTAGATGATCCTGCAATGGTTCCTTAACCAAGGACTCATTATTTTACCTGGAACAGAAGTTAAACTAACAGGTCTGTAATTACTCATGTCACCATTTGATCCCCCTTTGTGAATTACTGATACATTTGGTAATTAGGTTAGAAAGCAAACTTCTCTGCAGTATTTGGACAAACCTCTGATAATGACATAAAGAATGCTAACAGTTACTAGTCCCCTAGTAAAAACAAGATTAAAATGATTCTCAGGATACAAAATTAACAAGTTAACGTAATGTACTGCAGGGGTGATCATTTTTTTTCTTAAATTGTTTTTTTTCTTTTTCTATGATTAATAGAAGTGTAAAGTAAATACAATTATCTCTTTATCAATTAATGACTAAGAATATAACTTTATAGAACACTTAATAAAACTACACTTCTATAGTCTCTAAACTTAGCCATTCAGTTTAATTACAAGTGTATATTTATTACTCTTCTCCTATACACCCTTTTTTTTTTTAATCTCTTTTCTCTCTCTCTCTCTCTCTCTCTCTATATATATATATATATATATATATGTACCTCTTCACAAGCAATACATACCACATTCATGAATTACATAACAAATGCATGCAAAGTGTGCACAGATTGTCTAAAGCTAACAATAGTGAATTAAAACTACGTCAAACCTATGAATTTATTTATTTTTTCATACAAATTGTATGGAAAAAAAATAATAATAATTACTAGATTTCTATTTGTCCAATATTAATGAAATTTAGGATGGTTCGACAAATCTTTTAAAAATAACTAAATATCAAATTTTATGAAAATATGTCCACTGGTAGTCGAGTTGTTACATGTACTAAGTTTTATATATATGTATATAAACTGTTAGCACATGTAATATATATATATATTTATATAAATATACAAACAACAAAGTGATATTAAGAATATTTTAAAACCTGTGTGTGTGTGCCAAATAACTATGTTAGTTCATAAGTCAAACTTTTGGCTTTTCTGATCTACATAAGATTAATTACAGTTAAGCAAGTATACATTTTCCACACATTTAATTCGTATCCTTTACATAACTTATCAAATTTAATGCAAATCTATCCAATCTGTAAAAATTAGATCTACAGTAATTAAAATTACTGTAGATCTAATTTTTTAAAAACCACATAGTCTTAAAATGATAATCTCAAATTATTAAATTATATTATTTCATTGTATTACAGTAACTCATAACCTTTCACTTGGTATCCTTTCAGTCACTGATGAAGTGGTAAGAATATCCCAAGAAACATCTGATGCCTTTCTGTAATTTCCAACTTGAAATAAACAGATATTCTGACACAAGTGAAGTGCTTTATTCCTCCTTTGATAAGTTTCATATTACCTCATGCCGCTCAACCAACATCTAAAGCAGGGGTTGGCAACCTGTGGATCTTCAGATTCTCTCTCTTTTTTTATTTAGATCAAAAATGGCTCTTCACTCATAAGGAGCCACATGCAGCTCTTTGAGCATGTAACTACAGCTCTTTAACATGAAGCCCACATGAAGCAAATTTTGAAATGGAGTTAGAGGACTTAAAAATCAAGGACATGTGGAGTGCAAGACTAAAATGCCTTAAAACTGAAATTGAGGATTTGGAGAGGCAAAAGGCTGCCCTTGCAATTCTACATAAATGGATGCCGATAGATGAGTTGAAAAAGCAAGACCAAATTGTGTTAGATACGTGGTAGCTTACCGGACACGTATATAAATTTGAAAATATTTGCATTTGGACTTCTCTCAGTTTTTGGTTCTACGTATTTCTGCGAGAAAATATTTCTGAACATTAACTATATTAAAAATAAATAAAAAAACCATCTGAACAATGTGAGTCGCTCAGCATGCTTAAAGGCGAAAATTACAGCATACTTCCCTGATGTTGAGAGACTCGCTCAAGAAGTTCAGCAGCAAAAGTCACATTAATTAGAAATATTATTAATAAATATTTCAAAAAATATATTTTTTTAACAAAACACCTTCCCACTCCATTTCTTAAAAAAAGTGTGGATCTTCAGATTCTCTCTCTTTTTTTTATTTAGATCAAAAATGGCTCTTCACTCAAAAAGGTTGCCGACCCCTGATCTAAAGTACAGTGGGGCCTCGACTTATGATGACATCGACATCCAATATTCTCAGGAACCGATATACCTTCCATATGATCTTTTATTTTAAGGACTAATGATATTTGCAGGCAGTGATGGCTTTCCGATGTAGCTGGAATGATACATGGGTGAAAATTTTCAGACAAGCAGCGCACGGAAAAATTACTCGCATGATTGTTCTCAACCAATTAGCGTCTTTTTATTGTTCAATGCGTGGTGCACGGAACATCACTTGTACGATTGTTTCAGATCTATGATGATCTGAAACTTAAAACTCCATCAACCAGTGGCAGTGGTTTGTGCTTGTTAACAGGAGAGACTGCTTCTACAGGGATGGGATACACTTAAATAGAAAGGGTGCAAGAATATTTGCTGATGCTATCGAGGCAGAGTTAGGAGAGTCGGAAAACTGCTAGCTTGGGGGGGGGATACACAGACTAATAGATTAACAGTATGCCTGCCAGGGGGCAAAGGTTGATGATGTACAGCAGATATCATCTTTTAAGGGCACAAAAGATGATATCATTGTACATGTTGGCACTAATGATATTAAGAGTAGGAGACCTTTTTTTCAATGTTAAAAAAAAGCCATGAGTTAGGGTTGAATTTGAAAGTGTCTGCAATTCTGCCTAGACACGACAGGAGGGAGTATATGACGAGAGCCTTGTCGATCAATTCGGCACTGGAGAAATTGTGCAAGGTTCAAGGGGGAAGAATTTTTCTCAGCCTGGGCTGTGCTTTTTGACAGGAGAGACTGCTTCTACAGGGATGGGATACACTTAAATAGAAAGGGTGAAAGAATATTTGCTGATGCTATAGGGGCAGAGTTAGGTGGGTCGGAAAACTGCTAGCTTGGGGGGGGAATACATGGAATAATAGAGTAACAGTAGCCACTGGCAGAGGTGAAAGTGATTCTTGCACTGCTTCTATTGAAATGAACAGCAGCAGCTTGGAAAACAAGGTGCAGGGGATTCTAGAGACTGCTGGGAGTCATTGTGGAACAAGTAAATACATGGGCTATGTTAGGGTAGCTAAGAATAGAAACAGGTGCATGTATACTTCTGTGTTACACCGATGCTAGGAGCTTGGGAAATAAATTTGATGAATTTGAGGTGTTGGTCAAAACTTCAAAGGCAGATATTGCTGAAATAACAGATATAAGGAATGCAGAACTGGAATTTGGGGAGTACAATGTGTACAGGAAGGATAGGAAGGGTTATGCTATTGGTTAAGAAACACAAAATCCAAGGAAGTACAGCAGTCGACATGGTTGGACAGTGCAGTGTTGAGTCAGTTTGGTGTGACATAAGCAATGGGAAAGCAAAATTGAGAGGAGTGTGTTATAGGCCTAATGACTCTGATGAGTATAATAAACAACTGCACAGAGAAACAGAGTGGGCCAGTAAATCAGAGTATCTTATAATTGGGGATTTTAATTTCCAAGATAATGACTGGCATTTGTGGGTTAGTCATTCACACACTAGCAAGGCTTTTGTGGATTTATTGGATGTCTGTTTTCTACAGCAGCATGTCCAGGAAGCAACTAGAAGGAGTAATATTCTTTATCTTATTATCAGTAGAGATTGTTCATGCATTAAGAATCTGCAGACAAAGGAACCACTAGTTGGCAGTGATCAGTGTGCTGAAGTGGGATTTACTCAAAGAGGCAACTACCATCAGAGGTAAAGGAAAGGGTTTTTGCTTTCGTAAAGATGACTACAGTGGTCTGAGACAGTATTAAATTGTATACAGTGGGATCAACTGATGATGTTGCCAACAGCAAATTGAAAATGGGAACAATTCAAAGAATTAATCTTGGAAGCTACTAAGCTTTTCATACCAACTAAGAAATATTGTTCAAGATTTAAACCTAAATGGATGTCAGATGAACTAATTAGACATGTGACAGAAGAAAAATGCATGGGATACATATAAATTAACAGGTGACACGGAAGCCTATGATAGATATAAGCTGGTCTGTAACCAAGTCACAAAGGAGGTTAGGCAGGCAAAGGCAGATTATGAGAAATTTTTGGCAAAGGATGCAAAGAAAACAGCAAAGAGTTCTTTACTTATGTAAACTCTAGAAGAAAGGGGATGAATCAGATTGGTCCACTTGATATCAATGATTAAACTGTTGATGATCCTGCTCAGGTAGCTAACAAATTAAATGAATATTTTGCATCTACATTCACATATGAGGAGTTATTCAGGGAGATGAATTTCAGAGGTGTATTAAACTCTGGTAGTAAGGTAGATAATCTTGTAATAATTGAGAGTAAAGTGGAGGAGAAATTGTTGAAGATAAACATAAGAAAGGCATCTGGGGTGGATGGAATCTATCCAGTTATATTAAAAGAGACAGCAAAGGAAGTAAGCAAACCCTTAGCCATAATTATGAGAGCTTCCTTGGACTCAGGGGAGGTACCTATGGACTGGAGATGTGCAAATGTGACCCCAATCCACAAAGGAGGATCAAAGGGAGACACAGGTAATTACAAACCTGCTAGTTTAACTTCTATTCCAGGGAAATTAATGGAGGCACTAGTTAAAGAAGCATTGCAGGATCATCTAGACAAGACTTCAGTTATAGCTCGGACACAGCATGGGTTTGTTAAGGGGAAATCTTGTCTGACCAATTTGATTGTATACTATAATGTGGTCACAAAGGAACTGGATGCAAAGAATAATTTTGATATCATATATTTGGATCTTAGAAAGGCTTTTGATACTGTTGCACATGGAAGACTGCTGCACAAATTGGAGCAGTGTGCACTGGAGGCAAATTGCTGCTATGGATAAAGTGATGGTTGAGTGGTAGAAGACAGAGAGTGGTAATCAATGGACACTGCTCTTCGTGGACTAATGTTATTAATGGAGTCCCCCAGGATTCAGCGTTGGGCCCATTGCTGTTTTCCGTCTTTATCAATGATATTGATGATGGTATATCAGGCTTAATGTTCTAATTTAACATTGACAAATGTAAAGTACTGCATATGGGAAGCAGTAACCACAGAATAATGTATCAACTGTGTGGTACTAGACTGACAGTGGTAGAGAGTGAAGGACCTGGGGGTAATTGTGCAGGCAGATATGAAGTTTTCTGAGCAGTGCAGATGATCTGCAAGAGTAGCTGATGGTGTCTTGTCAATGATATACAGGAATTTTTCTAGCAGGGATAAGGAGGTGATTATCCCCTTGTATAAGGCAATGGTCAGGCCACACCTTGAGTACTCTATACAGGTTTGGAGGCCTCATTTTAAGAAGGATGTAGAGCTGTTAGAACGAGTACAGACAAGGTCAACAAGATTAGTGAATGGAACAAACGGTTGCTCTTACGAAGAAAGGCTTAAGTTTTGCAAATTACAGTGTCTAGAGACTAGGCACCTGCTAGGTGATCTGATTGAGGTGTATAAATTCTTGAATGGTTTGAGCATGCTCAATGCTGATGGAATTCTTCTTCTTGCTTCAAATAATCACCTGAGAGGACATAAATTCAAATTGAGGAAAGACAGCTGTAGGATAGATGTGCGGAAGTTTGCCTTTAGCCAGCGAGTGCTGGAACAAACTTCCATCTGTCATGTAGAAGTTGATAGTCATAAATAGATTCAAGGCAGAACTAGACAAACATTTGGAGCAAGTGGATGGGTGAAATGAGAAGAGTTTTTTTTTTTTTGGCTGATGCTATATAATCTTGCTTTCTTGCATCATGTGCCTTTGCTAATGCTGTGCACTCTGAAGACTTTAAAGCCAGCAGAGGCTGGTTCAAGCACTTCAAAAAAAGACGAATATCAAAAGTGTTGAAAGGCATGGGGAGGTATCCAGTGTTGATAAAAAGCAGCTGAGACCTTTAAAATTGAATTCCAAGAATTTGTTGATCAGGAGGGTTATCTTCCCCAGCAGGTTTTTAACATTGACGAAATCGACCTCTTCTGGAAGCAAATGCCCAGGAGAATGCACATCACTAAGGATGAGGCTAGTTTACCTGGGCATATGAGCTATGAATGGTAGGCTCACTCTGCTTGTTGGGTGCCAATGCCTCTTCAGATTTCAAGCTGAAGCCTTTGCTTGTGTATCACTTACACCCCAGAGTATTTAAACAACAAAAGGTTGACAAAGGCATGCTGGGATTTTAAGCTGAAGCCTTTGCTTGTGTATCACTTACACCCCAGAGTATTTAAACAACAAAAGGTTTACAAAGGCATGCTGGGAGTATTTTGGCACAGTAACATGAAGGCCTGGGTTACAGGATATGTCTTCTATGAATGAGAGCGTGAAGTTTTCTGTCCTTCAGTGAAGAATTATCTTGAGAAAAATAAGCTTCCTGTGAAGGCACTGCTCCTGCTAGATAATGCACCAGGCCATATTCCCAACTTTGTTCGATATCTCGAGGGCGCAATTTGACTTTGATTGAGTCAAATTTTTGCCACCCAACACCACCTCCTCTTCTTCAACCAATAGACCAGCAAGTGATTGCAAACTTCAAGAAAATCTACACCACGAAAATGTTTGCAAGTTGCCTTGCAGCGACCGCTGGTGAAAATGCTGTCACCATCAAAGATTTTTGGAGGTCAAGTTCAACATGCTGGATTGAGTGAGGCAGATTGTAAGCTCTTGGAATGATGTTTTCACCAGGCGCTTAAATTCAGCCTTGAAAAACATCTGGCCTTTAATTATCCATAATATTGACAGATTTGAAGATTATGGTGCTTTGACAACAAATTATTATTAGCCATATAGTGCAAGGAAGCCTGAGACTTATGCTACACAGGCCAAAAAAAATTGAGTTACCCTGCACGCATGTGAGAGAGAGAAAGAAGTAGAAAGGAATCACCACGAAAGAGAAGAATGATGATATCCAGCTCAGGACTCTGGGTGTGCCAAGCCATACTCACAAGATGTGAGCCCCTGAGGTTAGATTAGGTTACTCTTGGTAAACCAATGGGTCTTGAGGTTGGCAAAGAGGATGTGGAGGACCTCATTGACGCTCATGGATATGAGCTAACAACAGAGGAGCTACAAGAGTTGGAGAAAATTACAAAGAGTGACACTGGAGAGGAAGAGGAAGAAAAAGACACCCAAAAAGTGTCAGCTGAAGAGTTCAAGACTGTCATTTCTTGTTGAGAGTGTTTAGGAGAAGTAGTAAAAAAACCCAGACATTGAAAACACTGAACTCATGATGTGCAAAATGGAAGACAAAGTCATTTCTTATTTCAGGAAGCTACAAAAAAAGTCGTAAAAACAGTCCACTTTGGACAGTTTCTTTGGACTGAAAAGACACTTGATGCTTGATATAGTCCCACCACCACTATGCCACCATTGATTTCATCAGCTCTGCACTTCAAGTCTAAGGTAAATTGATTGTTTGTTTTTGACTTTAAAAATGTTTTTACCGGTGTTATTTGGAAAAAAGTGTTATGTTACCTAGAAATCGTCACAAAACCTGATGTGCATGTGCTATACTTGTTTTGTGCAGTGATGCAACAAGTACAATGCATGCATCCAAGAAAACTCAATTGTACGCAACAAGTGCAGTGATGCAACAAGTTGCAGTGACACAAGTACAATTGAGCAGTGACGCGCTACATTATACCATTATATCAGTACAATGATTAATACGCGAGTGAATGTGCCAAAATCTAAGCCCAGCAGTCGAATGAATATCGTGAAAGAAAGAGAGGGAAGTTGGACAGAAATGTGAATTCAGATGAAATTCAACAAGAGTGTTTTTGTTATGCCTGGGGGGTTCTCAAAACTCAAACTGCACCCAAAAAAACTGTAGCTGAAATAATGAAGGAATACCATGAATGGAAGAAAAGGAAATTAGAAATTTAAACTATTCCGAATCATAATGAAATTCAACCACAGAGTTCTATACTATGCCTGATACTTATCAGGAATCTAAAGCTCCAGCAGAACGAATGAAGGAATATCATGCACGAAAAAAAGCGAAATTAGAAATGGCTAATAATGAGATTCCTGATTACATCCCTATAGTGTCTACACGAACTGACAGTGAGTTTGAAAAACTAGTGTACAAAAACCCATTTGGATTTAGTTGTAATGTTTGTGATCGTTTATAGTTTCAATTATATTGAAACCACTTCCAATGAACTTCATATGAATTACTTCAAAATGAATTTCATTCACAAGTGAGTGTAATTACATGTCATACTTCATTAAAAAGAGGGACAGATACCAACTATAGCCACGTCAAATGGATTACACATCCAACATATCCTACTCATTTGGCTCCACTGGCTATTGTAGCTGAGCGTTTGATTACCCTTTATGCAAATTGGTTGTTTACATTATGAACATTGACAATATGGGATCATTGGACAAGTAATAAATGTATCAGTTAATGTAAATACGATGGTTCATCAATTATCTAGAGAATTAGATGATGATTATGCCATTAATGTATATATAAAACAAAGACTCATACATAAAACATCATATCTACAAGGATGTGTGCAGAAGAAAATAGTGAAAATATGGTTATGGTATTTGATAAATTCACCTTTGTATAAATTCTACGGCATAAAAGTGAGTGACGATTTCTTGGAGACAAATAATGATAGTTAACAGGAACATTCAGATGAAATTGAGGAACCTGTCAAAAATGATGATGAACTATTGTAATTCCACAACAAACATTATAGTCTGAAGATAAATATTTATGAATAGCACCGGGTCAGAAATCATCTCCAAGTTTCATATTTGATATACATGCAGAAGAACTTTCTTTTCCAACTATATATTTGGGACATGCACGAAAATTTAAAAATGGATTGAAAATGACTCCCTTTATGATGGCATCGAGTGAAATTCGTAGATCTGATCATCGTGGAGTAACTCCCCAACATTTGCTATATATGGCAATGAAAA